>NW_020175390.1:2932053-3040213 GCF_003031525.2 Neophocaena asiaeorientalis asiaeorientalis | reverse complement strand
TTTTTTTTTTTTTTTTTTTTTTTTTTTTTTTTTTGCTATATAACATCATATTCATAGATTCTGTGGAATAAGGCATGGATCACTATTTTGGTTATTACATGAGTTAAACCACCAAATTGATTAACTTGAGTAACTTAATAAATTTGTATATTTTTATTTGAATAATTTAACTTATGTACTGGATAATATAATCCAGATTTATTTTCTAGTAAATATATATTCTATCAGAAAAAGAAGAGATTATCATTTTAAATTTATGAAAAGACAGCTTAGCCATATGGTATATTAGGAAAATTGTAGGTGGGAACCATTTCTCCATTTCTAACCATAAGAAATTTCTTAATAACAGAGAATTTTCTTTATTTATATTTTAATAAACAAAATTAGTAAGCCACTTTATTTCAAATTTTAAATAAAAATACATCAGAAGTTTAACTTAAGATATTTGAAGTCATTTAATATTGATATGGACTGCTGGATATTATTGCAATGAGAAAATTTGCAACAGTATTGTTTCTTTTCCATATTTTAGTTTAACACATTCCAGTTAGTTTTCTTTTTGTGCTTCCCACTGGGTGATTTCATATTTTCTCATTTTATTATAATTTTAACTTAATAATCCTATTCTTTGAGGTAGACTCCAAAGTAGCATTCTGAATTTTTTAATACAAAATTTCAGTAAATTTTTTTCTGCATGCTCTTGAAAATATAATATATTTTTTAATGGGCATAAGTTTTGTACCTTGAAAGAAGAGTTATTTCACAAAATTTCGGAATTCATAGGTGCATTTTCATATTAAAATTTAGAAGGTAAGGAATGTAAATTAACATTACTGGTACTTATAAAGTATTTTAAGCAAATTATAAACAAAATTCTTCACATGAGATAATAAACAATTTTGTATCTCTAGCTATTGAAATTTAAAATTTTCCATTTTACATATGGCAGGGTTTTTTTCAATTATTAAAAAAAAAGAGTAATAATATCTTGACATATAGTAGAAAATTAGTATTTTTAAATAGATTTTTTGTATAAAACCTTTAATAAAAATGCAATAATAATAAACCCCCCAAATATATTCTGTATATATATGGGAAAGCTCAATCATATCAAGATATTAATTCACCTCTGATAAATCCATGAATCCAAAAAAATTTAATTAAAATCATTATTAGGGATTTTTAAGATGGCTCTAATATTTATGTGGAAGAGTAAAGATTTAAGCATATCCAATAAAATGTTGAAAAAATAAAAGGGAAGAATTGGAGAAGGAAGAAGAGATGGAGGAGAAAAAGTAGAGAAAATGAGGAGCAGGAAGAATTGAGGACTGGCTCTATCTAACATAAAAACTGAAAACCATATCTGCTCTCTTATATATGGAATCCAAAAAAATGAAATGAATGTATATAACAAAACAGAAACAAACTCACAGATATAGAAAACACACTAGAGGTTACTAGTAGGGAGAGGGGAGGAGGGAGTGACAAGTTAGGGGTAAGGGATTAAAAGTTACTAACTACTATGTACAGTATAAATAAACTATGAGAATATATTTTACAACACAGGGAATATAGCCAATATTTTATAACTATAAATGGAGTATAACCTTTAAAAATTGTGAATCACTATGTTGTACATGTGTAACATATAATATTGTATATCAATTATATCTCAATAAAAAATAATAAAAGCAAAATAAAGACATTTTAAAATATGCATGATCAGAAAACAACAAAAACAATGACAAATCCAACAAATTGGTTAAAATGTTTTTAGTGAATCAACTTGGAGCCTGTTGTACCTAAGAAATAAAGGAGCATAATAGGAAACAATGTTGACTATAAACAAATACTTAAATTTTATAGGCCATGTTAAAGATCCTATATTTTTAAGTGCAATAAGAAAATTTTGAGTTTTATGTGGTAGTTGGTGTAACATGAAAAAATACATATTTTTGGAAAGATCGTTCCATCTATAGAAGGACAATAGTTTGAGGAGGAACAAAGTCACTTGAGAGAAACCAGGTTTTAGGTTATTGTGGTAGCATAGATGCATAATTTTAGTAATTCCTTCAAATTAACCAATGAATCCAATGCATTTGTTCTAGGGTTCTCTGACTGAGTATTGTCATTGGAGATTTCTGGATTGTGGTATTAAATGCACGTTGAGTTTTGTATATGCTATTTTTACACCAATTCATCTCTGTCCAAGATTCATTAACCAATAGGTCTCGTTTCTTTCAATACCACTCATTCAGAGAAGAAATGTTTGACACAGCCAGCAGAAGTCACTGAAGATGACAACTGAATCTAGTGATAATTTGATATTAGCTGAGAGCCTATTACCAGTATTTATGCCTATTTCTCTTATTAAGGAAAAATGAAATAGTAAAGCTCATTGAATACACATATTTGCCCACAGAGATGATTATTTTAGGATATTCTGTTAGCAGTATATATTAAAGAAAGGATGATAACGTAAACTACTTACACTTACTGTGATTGAATGAGAACTATATCTAGGAATTAATCAAATTTCATCAACTTGGGAAGTCCAATGAATCTTTCAGAGCATGGCTTTCAGGAAATAGTCAATATTTAAAAAGCCAAGTGAATGCATAAGCTGGATTAGGGATATAAGTTTGCAGACAAAAGCGCCTATAATCTTAAGGCTACATAAGATTCTTTTGTTAGAGGACATTATTGAGAAAAGTATGCATAGTTAGAAGCAAGATAAGAAGATCAGAAGTTAGTGCATATGTAACAGTCCTTAAATTTGCTTTAAGTTTCACACAAAAACCTGTATGTGAGTGTTCATAGCATCTTTATTTATAATTATAAAAAATGGGAAGCAACCAAGAGGTGCAATAGCTGAATGGAACTAGAACCAAAGTGTGGTATATCTGTATAATGGAATGTTTTTCTGTGATAAAAAGAAATGAACTATCAAGCTGTAAAAAGATATGGAGGAAACTAAAGTGTGTATTGCTAAGTGAAAGAAACAGTGTGAAAAATCTGTATAGTGTATGCTAACTATATACACTCTGCTAATGGAAAAACTGTAGAGAGAGTAAAATGATCAATGTTTGCCAGGAGGGTAGGGAAAAGAAGGCACAAGGATAAATAGGTGAAGCACAAGGGGTTTGGGGGGGTAGCAAAACTATTCTGTATTATAATAGTTTGGATACATGGCATTATGTACATAATGTTGGATACATGGCATTATGTATTTGTCAAAATTCATAAGTACAACACAAAGAGTGAGCCTTGATGTAAACTATGTACTTTAGTTAATAATATCTTAACATTGATTTATTAATTGTAACAAGTGTATCACATTAATACCAGATGTTAATAGTATGGGAAACTATGTGCTGGGATAGGGGTAAGGGGTATATGAGGACTCTCTATTATCTACTTAATTTTCTGTAAACCTAAAATTGTTTTAAAAATAAAGCCTATTAATTCAAACACAAATAAAACTGAATTTTAAAGTATTGTTTCAAAGAAAGGATTGGCCATATAATACTATGTGCATTTAACCTGGACAAAGTGAGAGCTTCTTATTCATAGCAAGAAATTCAGAGGCAGAGACTTAAGTTGTCCATGTCTCTTGTTTCCTTCATTGTGCTTTGCAAATAAAAGCGCTTGACTAATAAATGAACAGGTCTAGAGATAGTTCAAATACTTTCTAGTTAAGAGGATATATATACTGTAGTTATATATGTGTGCATGTGTTCACACGTGAATGCATTGTAGTGGTGTATGTTTCTATAAGGCAACAAAGATATAAATATACACCATAACCAGTATGAATATCACAGATTAAATATTTTTTATAGTCTTAGTTCTAGATACACAGATATCATGATAAAATAGCTAAACTACTTCCTATGGGTCAGGTTTCTATGCTCAGCATGAATATCCACTCATCCCTTTTGACGAGTCTGCGAAAAACTAGTGAAATCCTTTTACGGCTTCTGCAGCATTTGAGAAAAAGGTATTTGTTGATGCAAGTCCTGTATCCTATTTTCACACAAGCTCACCTCTGTAAAGATTCAGTACTCAAAATATAACACAAGTACACACCTCATATTTGAAATATGACAAATATGTATATATAAATTGAATAATATTTTATAAATTAAATATATTTATATATAAATATATTTTATAATAATATTACATATAACCATATGTAATATTATATATATAAAATACCCCTCCACCCCTTCCTATGTTAGTCTCTAAGCTTGTTACAAAAATGGAAATGCATTTCTTTATGACAGCTTCTCAATATCTAATGGTCATGTACCTTATTTTTATATCAATTTTCCTCCATGCCCAATCATAAAAAAGAGAATGTTCTACCCAAAGAGTGAACAATTTTGACAATTCTGTTGCTTAGGGATGGAGGCTATTTATTGCTCCAATGTGCTCAGTTATGGGTGGCAGAAGATAACCAACAGGACAGCATGTGAAGCCAAATAGTCGGAAAAGACAAAAAATATCTTCAGCCAGGTTTTTTAATCCCTGTAGTGAAAAGTAATGAGGGAACACATCATATTGCCACCAACTTCATTAATTTACACATACCTTTGAGGCTGGCGCTAATATCGATCCTTTCTTCCCAAATGAAAAACACGAACCAACCAAAAGAAAAAAAAAATCCTCAACCTTGTTTTCTATCAATTTCATGTTTCTTGAAGAGGCAAAAGTAAAGGTGGGAAAAGTGCTGTACAAGGGAATAAAGCATAGTCATTCTTGCATTCCAAGCTCAACGCAGGTTGAAAGAGGTCACTGAGAAAAAGGTCAGGCTAATTTAACACTAATGCTCCCACCCTGGTGAGTTAGGGGGTGGGTCCCCAGATAATCACTCCCAAATCCAGGCCCTCCCCAACACAGTCTGCCCTAAATCCGTTAGAATCAGTCTAATTATATCCTTCATTCTTGTTTGTAGTAACCATAAGAAACCTCAGACTCAGTCACCCTCACCTCCCCAAATCCAATCTCCTTTAAAGCTCTGTAATTCCTTTTTTCCCCCTTAATCTATTATTTGAGTTCCTGACAACCTTACACTGTGCATGTGGAATTATTTTACATTCTGAGATTAAATTCTTCTCTGACCAATCCCTTCAGATTATTTTTCTGATGAAACATGGGTCTCCTCTGAGGACATAGCTTCCACTGCTGGCTTCTCAACTGATACCTGTTTTTGCTCCTGAAGCTCTCATACGTGTGAGCTTAAATATTTTCTTCAGAATTTATTCCTAGTTCCAGACCTTTATTTCTCTCTTCCCCCTTAAAGACTTCTGGCTTCGATGCTCATGCATATTATCAGATTCTTTGACCCACTAACCCCCACTCTTGCTAATATCTACAACCCCCTGGTTCATTTCCCCTTATTTCCCCTCATAGCTCAAAAATTTTAGCACTGGTTTCAATACTACTCCTGCCTTCATTCTCTGATGATCATTTCAACCAACACCTGATACAATTCCTTGAACTTCATTTCTCCAAATTCTTGTCTTCATCTTAGCTATAATCTTTCATGGCTTTATACATAGTCTAGATCTTGTGATTACCAATGAATGCAACATCTCCATGATCTGAGTTTCTTGTATCCTATTATTTGATCACCACCTCTTCTCTCTAATTCACTCTATCATCTTTCCCTGAATAAACTTCAAATCTATTAAAACCTCCATTCCATTGATACCAACTTTTCATGGTACCTCATTCATTTGATGTCTTATATTCTCACTTCTCAGGTTTAATTCCATGCCCATTAATTAACTCAACAGATATCCACTAAGAGCTAAGCACAATTTTAAGTGCTCTGTATATATTAGTAAACAAAGATGAAAAGAGCTCTGTCTTCATGAATCTTAAATTATAGTCATTCCCTTGCATATATCCTAGTGTATCAATCAGTTTGGGCTAAATTATGTTGTGATAACAAATGACTCCCAAATATTAGTGACTCCTCAAAACAAGGCTTTAAATATTACCTATATTTTATGTAAATTGTGAGTTACCTTAGGTTCTCCTCTATCCAACCAGCATCAGTTTATATCTTGAACTTGTCTATCATGGTGGAGAAAGGAAATATGGCACATTGATGCAACAGCCCTAAAAGATCCTACCATTAATTTGTCATTTCCACTAAAATGTTACTGGCCCAAATAATAATGTGGCCAAGATTGAAAGTATAAGATACCTAAGGATGAGGACCACAAGAAGGTGTCTGACAGACTTTTGTCCTTTCTCAAGAATCAAACTTACTTGGCAAAACTGTAGCCTTAGCTAATTCCAATTGTCTCTGGTTACTCTCATCTGCACCCACACTGCTGGACATGACTAGAGGGAAAAAATATACCAACTCATGAACTGGTCACCAAATGGGTGACCATAAATATCAAATGGGTTACTAATAATACCAAGAAGTGAAACAATAGGTCTCTCTTATGAGTTGAATTTGTCATCCCCCCAAATTCATAATGTTGAAGTCATAAACCCTAGTACCTAAGAATGTGACCTTATTTGAAAATAGGATTTTTACATAGATAATTACGTTAAAATGGGGTCATTAGAGAGGGTCTTAATCCAATATGACTGATGTCCTTATAAAGAGGGAACATTTGGACAGAGAGACACAGAGATGGAAATGCCATATGAAGAACACAGGGAAAAGACAGCCATCTACAAACCAAGTAGAGAGGCATGGAACAGATTCTTCACTCATAGCCCTAGAAGGAATCAACTAGGCAGACACCTCAATTTTCGACTTCTAGCATCCAAAATTGTGAGACAATAAATTTCTGTTGTTTAAGCCACCCAGCCTGTGATACTTTGTTATGGCATCCCTAGAAGACTAATGCAGACTCTTAAGATGTTCACCTGCTTATTCTCCCATCTCACAATACCCGCCTCTTCTCACCACCAGTAACACATACTCCATTCTCAGCCTGATGATGACTTCAGTGAGATGATGATTTCACTTCCTACTACTCTAAGAATATTAGAGTCATCAGAAAATATCAAAAAGATGTCTTCTAGAGGCTCTTTTTATAAAATACACTCACCCAACAACATCTGCATAAACATATCTGCATTATTGCTGAATGTCATAGATGGAATATCTTTGCTGCTATTTAAAATAAATCCCTTCATTCCCCTCATCTCTTCAAGGGTGTCACTTCAGCAATCTTCCTGAGTCCTTTCTACATAATAAAATCTTCCCTCTCTACTGTAATATTTTCATTATCACAGTCTTTCATCAATAAGAGATAATAATATTTTATCTCACTTTCCATATCAGATACAACACTATTTCTTTGCTTGCATTTGCAGCAAATCTCCTTGATATTATTGACAATTCCCATTGTTTCCAGTTCCACTCCCATTTCCTTTTAAATTTGCTCAGATCAGGCTTTCTTACCTAGTGTTGTATTACAGCTACACTCATTCTAGTGGACAGAACATAAAGAAATCCTCATAATCTCTGCCTTTAATATTTATGTCCTTGTGTAATCCCTCTCCCTTCTATAGGTGGGAAATGTGACTGTCTTTTAACCATTACAATATGGCAAAGGTGATGGGCTGTACGTGATCATGTTCAAGTGAATATGTAACAATCTCAGGGAAGCCGTTTGTTGTGATTCTCTCTCCCTTGATGGCTGTGATGAAGCAAGCGACCATGTTAAAGAGGCTCACTTGTCATGGAACTGGGGGACTACTTCCAACTAACAAAAAACTGAGAGCAGCCTCTGGCCAACAGCAAAAAACTGAGGTTCTCAGTCTAACAGCCCATGAGGAATCGACTTCTGAAAACAACCACATGAACTTGGAAAAGATCCTTTCACAGTTGAGATGGGACCCAGCTGTCACCCTGATTGTGGCTTTCAGATAATATCCTGTAGCAGAGAACCTAGAAAAGTCGTACATAGATTCCCAACCCACAGAATCTGTGAGATTAAAAAAAAGTATGTTGTTTTAAGCTGCTAAGTCTGGGTTAATACTGTTTTACAGCAAAAGATAATACTTGTCCAGGTCACTAACAACTGCTATGATGTTAAATCTAGTGATCGGTTCTTATTATCTCTTACATGCTCTATCAGCTATAGTTAACATGGTTTATCATTCCTTTCTTCTACTTTTTAAAAAAAAATTCATTGGAGTATAGTTGATTTACAATGCTGTGTTGGGTTCAGGTGTACAGCATAGCGATTCAGTTATACACATACATGTATTCATTCTTTTTCCCATATAGGTTACTACAGAATATTGAGTAGAGTTTCCTGTACTATACAGTAGGTCCTTGTTGGTTATCTATTTTATATATACTAGTGTGTATATGTCAATCCCAAGCTCCCAATTTATCCCTCCTGCCACCACATTTCCCCTTTGGTAATCCCAGGTTTGCTTTTGAAATTTGTGAGTCTGCTTCTGTTTTGTAAATTAGTTCATTTATATCACACTCCCTTCTTTTTGTTTACTTAACTTCTAGCTCTGTCACATCTTTTCTTTTCCTCCAATGCTCTGGTTGATATTTCTCAGTCTCCTTCGCTGGGTCGTTATTTTCTTCCCCTATGCATTTAATGTATGGATTTCCTTGGGCTCTACAATAACCTTGCCTACAATATAGTCAACGCCCTATATTTCAGTTAGAACTGGTGGTCTTCAAGGTGTTGAAACTCAATTCTATCTCTGGTAAAGATAAATTTATTATCTCACTTTTTTAAACATGGGAAGGACAGAAGGACAGCTGGGCACAATGAGAGACTAGATCCTAATTCAAAGTCATTATTACTCTCCCTGTCTTTCTCTCTTTCTCTGGTCTCTGTTGGTTAGCTTACTGTCTCACTGCATCTTTTTTTCACCCAGTTCTGAGATCATTTTTTCCTCCTAACTTCCGTGCCAGATATGCATGGTTTCTTCCCCTAGAATCTGTGTAAAACAGCCTAGGAAGGACTCAGATAGTCATATCCTGAATGCCGGCAAGAGGAAGGTCACTCAGAAAATATGAGTTTAGTTATGAGGTAAAGAGAAGTTTCGTGACATAGGCATTACATTTTTGGAAAATTAAAAAGAAAATAGGAGAGAAAAGTTCTCATCAAACTGCTTAGACAGATTTGAAATATGCTTCCTGAAATCTAGGATAATACTAATTACAATAATAATAGTAATTATTTTATCTCACTATGTGTATGAACTCTGCAAACATTTTACAAGGCTCTCATGCGATCCTAAAGAATCCTTAAGGTATAGATACTATTATTATTCTGTTAGCACCTAAGGAAATCCAGGTATTTTCCAAAGGTACTCCTGTTATTAATAATTCAACCTGATGTTTAAATGTAGGTGGGCTGACTCCAAACCCATGTGTTACATATTAAAGTTCATTGAAGGTGTGCATCTGATGGTGCCTGTTTCTTTGTTTATGGGAGCAGGTGCCTGCTGGCAGTTAAAGCATGTGCTTTGATGTCAAAGAGTTCTCGGTTTTGAAACAAGTCTTATGATTCTTAACTCTGTAAACTAGTCAACATTGTTTAGCCTCCTCTCTGAGCCTTAGTTCCCAGTAGGAGAATTGGGTAATGGAGTAATAATATCTACATTTGATGAGGTAAATAAAATAATGCACTTGTAGGCTTTCTTGGCACTAGAGTGTTCACAATTAACCATTATTATTGGGAAAGTTAAGGTGTCAGAGTCACTTTCTCCCAAGCAAGTGCATTTCACTCTCTCAGTCTTAAAAAATAGAATTAATTTTAATCTCTATTATGAATTTTGAGGAAATCACAATTGAACACAGACTGATACAGTAAATGCTAAGAAAACTGAGGAAGCAGAGGATAAAAGCAACTTGGATTTTTATGTCTATTTATCAGAGCACTGGGAACCAGTTATTTGAAATCAATCAGATTGTATTTACATATCGATTCTCTATCCACTTGAAACTTTACCTTTTGACCTCATGGTATCACACACTAACTTATGAAGTAACTTTTCCTTCCTCTTGACTTTGGGTTCAACCCTGTAACCTAATTTGGTCAAAGAATAAGGCAGAAATTGTGACAGGCCATTCTGACTGTTCTCATCTTTTACCATTTTCTCTCTTATGCTGCTGTTGTTTCTATATAAAAAATGTCAGAGCTAATCTACTTGACCCAAAAAGTAGATGAGAGACACATTAAACAAAATCTGACCCCACGCCAGTGGGGTGAGCAAGCCTACTCAAGATCAGTAGACCTCCCAGCTCAATCCAACAGTCAACAGTCAGCCAATCTACAGGCTCATAACAATAAATTTTACTTTCTTTAAGCAGCTATTTTTTGGGTGGTTTGTTGCATATAATTTCTTATGAAAAACAGTATAAGGTAAAGCTCTACTAGGTAGAAAGATAGATGATAGATACAATAGATAGATATACATGTAGAGATCTATAGATATAGGGATATACACACACATATTTATAAAATCAATGCATAGGAATATATGTTATATATATAAAGAGACTGAGAATGGGGGTATACATAATACATTATATTAGTATGGCTAGTTACTTAAAGTCACATCAAAAGAACAATGTTTATCACACTTAACAGCTTTGGTTGGCTCTCTAATTAAAGAAGGATTTTTCCTTCGGTTGGATTGTGTTCAGAATACAGTAGGCATTACCCCCAAATAACCAATAGTGATAACCACTCCATTATTAAAAGTTATCTCTTACAAATTCAACTTCAATCAATGATAAATTATTGAAGTTTTGTTTATTAAATTATTGACCTTTGTTCAGACATTAAAACTTTGTTCTAGAAAGTCACTAGATATGAAATTTGGTTTAAAAGTTTCTTATTTTTAATAAATTCCATTGAAGCCTTATAAACATTTTTCTTCTTTGCGTTCTTTTGTGACTGAACTAATTAAGCTCAAGTAACTATATTTTAAAAGATTCATATGAGTTTAAGACCCTCATCTTTGCTCCTTAAGAGTGGTGTGGGAGGATGGGATGATTTGACTAATTCATCACATTTACAAATCAGTAGTGATGGAGTGGATTACAGATTGATGATCATGTCTTTAAGCAGAACACATTTTGTTTAATTCTTTCATCTGTTTGTACTGGCTGATTATGTGTGAGGAGTTTTATTCTTTTACTTCAAAGGCTTGTGAATATGTGGTATGACAGTACAGAGGAAGAAAGCAGTTCTTTATAATCGCTCTCAGCACAGAACACTCCTTTTGTGCATAGTTGGGATCTGGAATAATTTGATCCTCACTGCTTCTATCTAAACAAATTTAGACAAGAAAATAAAAAATATATAAATAAATACACAAACACACCAGTGTTTTAACATGGTTCCCCTTAATGCAATATGACTGACACTAAAATAAAAGCATAGGTATCAATGAGTTGGTTTAAAGGATTTTTAAAGAAAAGATCAAAAATTTTGGCTAAATTTTTCTTTTGGCTCATAAATATAGTGACTCAAATGTGAAGGTTTGCTATATAAATAAGATCTATTTAATTTAGAGTTCTATAAATACTTATTTTCAAAAATTTAGATAAAAAATAGATGTTGCTACTCATAGTAAATATTCATATGATTAATTTTAACATCCTCCAAATATATTTTCTTCTTATAAATTCCTATTTGAAAATAGTCTTCTAAAGTTCAAACTACTAAAATCACTCTATTATTTAAATTACTTTTAACTTAAAGTAAAATAATCTGTGTATGTAAAGTATATATATATATTTTCAATCATTAAAATAATTTGTACAGTAAATGTGTTGTGAAATAATAGATCTTAATTTAAAACTACTATAATCTTCTAGACATCAGTGTATCAATGTAAAAAAACAAGGCTATTATAAAATTTCTTTTCTATTGAAATATTTTTTCCAGGATAAGAAATCAGTATTTTTCAAAGTTTACAATGCATCCAAATATCACATATGCCACATGTGATTCTAAAATGAAGATAAAAGATATTTGATTTCAGTCTTTCCCTTAAGTTCAGTTCTTTGTGTCATCCTCATTCTTCTGGCTTCTTAGCATCAGGCTATGTAAGTGTTTTATCTATTTTTCAGAATAATTTCTCTTTCTGATACCCCTTACTCACTTAGCAACTGAACAGTAGCAGCCAGCTCCAGGCTGATGCCAGATCCAGTCTTAGCACCACGAATAGCGGAATTAATAGCCCTAGGCCTCTAGTTATCCAAAATCCTTAATGCATTCCAGTTGGATATATTCTTACAGATCAATAAAGAATCCACTTATTAGGAAACAGGTGGAAGTTAGTATATGGCAAAACAACACAAGTAAAATTATATATCTAATTCTCCATTGGTATACATCTTTTTAAGAGACTAAATCTCCAGAGCTTGTGCGCCACATTATATCTTTTGATTTTTGTTCTGGCTTATGAGTATTTTTTTACTTTCTTCTTCAGATGTTTTCTTTTTTTTTTTTGTATGTTTCTTCTTTTGTATGTTTCATATGTATTCGTTTGCAGGTGTGCGTGTATTCAAAATTAGTAAATATTATAGAAAAGACTATACTCAGAAATACTCTTTGGAATATAAATTTGAATTTTGATTGTCATCATAAAACCCCAAATATTTGAAATTTATTTATCTGTCCCTTAAAGTAATTGTTTTACATGAGCTATACTATGTTATGCCCATAAATTATATTTAGAATAGAGACAAACCGTTCTTATTGTTTCATTCAGGATGATTTTACATGCAAGTAAACACAAAACCTGGCTCAAAATGGCATAATTAGCATGGGAATTTATTGAGTTATGTTAGTATTTTAGAGAGGAATTCATAGTCATTTTGAGGAAGGATTAACTTTAAAGACTTGTTATCTTCACTTTTTTCTGTCTTGCTTTCAGCCCCAAACTGGATCTCTGTGGTTGCACAATGATTGTTTAAATTTCAGGGACACAAGATAAATCATCCAAATCTAGAAGAAACAAAAACCTCCCACCTAAAAGTTGAAGAAAGTATAGGTCATCACTTGATCACTTCGCTTACCTACTCAATCGGGAATCTATCACTGTGGTGACGCAGCTTGAAATATGCTGATGGGCTATTATGAGATGACTCATTCCCGAAGGTCTGGACATGACCCATTACGAGTCTATAGGTGGCAGCAGATATGAGAGAGTAAAGTATATAATTATTTTAAAAGTAAATAATTGATAATTATAAGGAATACTTTATAAGTGTTTCAATGTATTAACTTTCTGCTGCATAATTAAAAAATATTAACTCAATGGGTCCTGTAAATAAGTCCTATGTCATAGATAATATGAAAAAGAGTTGATCTAGAGATTATTATTCACTGATATTCAATATAACCTATACAAAAATTCTGTAAGAAATTTCTTGCAGATTTAGGTGCTGGGAAAGCTGCATTTTTTATCCTGAAGTATGAAACGTATTATTTTTCCTGATAAACAATAAAGATCATTTAATTGATTAAATTTTCTATTGCAAGAACCTCAGGAACAGATTTGGTGTTAAACATTAGCAACCATGTGTAAAGTAATTATACTCCAATAAAGATGTAAAAAAAAAATAAAATAAAAACAATGTGTGACCCTAGTGCTTAAATGTTAATATTATAATTTTCTTCCAGTTTCAATCATCCATTAAAATGATATTTTCCTATTAAAGGATATCTGGGCTTGGAGAGCAAGTGCAATAGCCTGATTCAGAATCTCTTTCTTACCCTTCTGAAACAATGATAAAATTAACAAAAGCAACACATGTTTTCAACATTACTAGAAGACAGAGAACACCACAACCCTAGGTAATCTTTACATAGAAGGAAATGGAAAAAATATCCTATCTGAACATCAACCACCATTCCATGTCTGTTCTCAGCCTGTGGGTACAGTGAGCAAGAAAGGGGATGCTGGAAGGACTGCATGACAAAGAACAGACAGGAGAAGAGGAAACACACAAAACCATTCTCAGAAAGAGAAAGTGAAATAAATATAAACATGCTGAACACAGAATGGGAATTGTTAGTTCATAGTATTCATAGACTAATGACTTAGTCAGTTTATTTTATTTAGTTATGGACTAGGAGATTGAAAATGTGTGGAACCATAGTGCCAACTTTGGAGATGCTGTGCTTCTGGGAAAGAATCAGAAAGGAGATGGCATACCTTGGAGAAGATATAGTGAAGAAAATGAAGGAAATAGTGGGGGAAATTAAATATCCTACATAAATAAAAAAGAAAAGACAACACCAGTTTTTTTTTTTCCTTTCTCTCCTCACAATCATAAAATTAAATTCACAGAATTGGGCAGAATTGACAGAAGAAGGAATAGCAACTAGGGACCCTGCTGGTTCCTAGTTTATTTTTTCTAAATAAGAAGAAAAAATAGAAAACTTCAATATAAAAATGCAGATATTCAGATGCTTCAAAATACAGATTTTCTATTGGTAGAAAATCTCAACAATAAATGAACCATGAAGCTGAAGAAAACTCACAGGACATTGGAAGTTAAACTAAATATCCTAAAAAATTACATTACAAATATGAAATGTTGGCTTGAATAAGAAATACAAAACCTAAGAATAGCATGTGTACATATATATATACAAGGATTAAAGAAAATAAAAGGAAAGTTGATTCAAATCGGGAAAGAAGTATATGTAAAAGACAAAATCATATAAAAAAGACAAAACTACAGAGTACTCAAGATAGAATAGATCTGAGTGAACCCTTAATAAAGAATATTGAATCAAGGCAGAAATTAATCAAGATAGTAAATCTGAGATTTATAAAAACAAGTATAAAGGAACAGAGCAAAAGTGTTTGAGATGGAAGACAAGGAAGGGTGAATATTTGTATTATTGGTTTCCCTGAAGAAAAAAATCAAAATAATGGACCAGAACTAATATTTCAATCTATAATCTAGAAATATTTCCAGAAGTAAAGGTAGACTTGATATATACAGTCTGTCTTGTTATATTTGGGTAGCACCATGCTACTTCTTTTGACCAACGGACTGTGCATGGAAGTATTTTGGGAGACTTTGGGAACAAATAAGTTAATATTTTTACAATTTTCCATGACTTTTTCTCCTGCCCTGATGATCCTGAAACCTCATATTAAGTTATAAGTGCAAACATATCAATGCCTCTTAAAATAACAAGCCACCACATGAAGGAGAGTTGAAGAGAGATTTGTTTGGACACATTTTTTAATTTGAAGGAGTGAGAACTAAACTTTGTTTTACCATACCACTGAAATTTTGATTGTTCCTGTGGCAGCATAACTGAACCTATTCTGTATGATACAATTATTCTTATTAAAAAATACAAAACAAGCTATGTTTTGTGAAATAATATATGTAAACAATAAATTGTAAAATAAATATCAAACCCCACAATTGATGAACTCTGGCCTAGTACATAAGAATGCCTCTGGGCAAAGCCTAGAAATTATTTTTAAAAGGTTCACAAGTTCAGGGCTATGGCTGAAGACCTCCTTTATTAAAATGAAATCTGTACATAATTATGAAAATGTTTCAGTGAAAATCTGTTTCAAAACAAAATATATGAAAAATTTATCATTACAGAAATCGTTATTTTTCTTCTCCAGAAGATAATTTACTTTTTCAATGTGATTCCATATCATCACGCATGATTTGCACCTGTTGTTTTGCAAAATTCTTCGTTTCTAAGATGATTGCTTTGTGTAGTTTGCACTTCTTCTATTTGAATTTGCATCATCCTCTGAAAAACTACTTGTTTCTGAGCTAAGGTTCTCATTAAAGTTTTCATGGCTGATTGCAGTTGATGTGTACCATATAATCACAAAACTTAGTCACATAGCTTGGAACAAGTATGGCATCTAGTCTTTCTTAGAAAGTAATTAGGTAAAATTTAGCATCTTTAAAACGAAGATCTCCTTTTCTTAAAAAATAGTTCTTTTCCACCTGTCTTCAAGTTCATTTTCATGTAACAGTTAAGCTTTTTTTTATTCCCTTAATGATTCTTCTTTCTATGTTCTTCTATTTTTATTTATTTAGACTCAGCATCCTCAGTAACTTCTGCAACTTTAAAAAGTATATATTTTCCCCTGGAACAATACATTTTATGGCTTATGATCTTAAAATCTGTGCTCATTGCTTATTTTCTTTCTCATGAGAATTCTCCTTATTGTCATTTATAGATGGTCTTCCCTTATAGTGACTCAGAATAATATTACTTTTCATCCACCATCTCATACCACAAAAGATCTAGTTGTTCTTTTAAGAAAGATTTTCTCTTCAATTCATTTATAAACATGAAACATACAAGGACTACCATGAGCCTTCTATGTTGACAAGCAATTCAAAAAGTTAGCTATAATGCTGTGCAAAAGGAGTATTCAGAAAAGGCTGGGTGGGCATGGAAAGGTTGAATACCTGTACAAGGTACTTTACAGTATGGTAAAGAAACTATTCTTAAGAGTAATTCATGTCTTATGCTACCCATCATGAAATTTCATATCATTACTAATGCATTGTCTTCTTAATGATATATTAAATTAAAAATTCCACGTTTTTATATACAATGGAATATTACTCAGCCATAAAAAGGAACGAAATTGGGTCATTTGTAGAGACATGGATGGATCTAGAGACTGTCATACAGCGTGAAGTAAGTCAGAAAGAGAAAAACAAATATCGTATATTAATGCATATATGTGGAACCTAGAAAAATGGTACAGATGAACTGGTTTGCAGAGCAGAAATAGAGACACAGATGTAGAGAACAAAAGTATGGACACCAAGGGGGAAAATCGGTGGGGGGGGGGGTGGTGTGATGATTTGCGAGATTGGAACTGACATTTGTATGCTAATATGTAAAAAATGAATAACTAATAAGAACCTGCTGTATAAAAAATAAATTTAATTTAAAAACTTAAAAAAGGAGAAAAGAAATTCCACATGTTGAATTGTTAATCTTCTGAAGATGCCTATGATGGCTAAAAGCTATAAATTTTGCAACGTTTTATTAGTAATAAGCCTGTTGTTATGGCTTTAATTGTGTCTCTCAAATGATATAATGAACTCCTAACCCCCACCTCAGAATGTGATCTTATTTGGAACTAGGGTTGTTTCAGATATGATTAGATAACATGAGGTCATTCTGAATTCAGCTGGGCCCTTAATCCAATATGACTGGTGTCCTTATGAGAAGGGAAGAGATACAGAGATAGAAAGACACACAGGGAAGGTCCCATGTGATGATGGAGGCTGAGATTGGAGTTACATAGCTGCAAGCCAAGCAATGCCAAGGATCGTCCCACATCAGAAACTAAGAGCAAATGACAGATTGTCCCCTTGAGATTTCAGAGAGAACACTGCCTTGTCAACAACCTGATTTTGGACTTTTAGCCTCCAGAACTGTGAAAGCATAAATTTTTTTTTTTTAAGTTTCACTGTTTGTGGTACTTTGTTACAGGTGCCCTAGAAAACACAAGTTAATGATAACATTTCATCTAGTGTGGGTCACAACTTGCTCTGAGTTTTGGGGCTGTAGACCCCTCAAAACCCATTTGTATTGCAGCTTATCCTATTTTGCTTTCTGCTTTTGTTTTGGGAATATCATAAAAATTTGTTAGTAATATAATATGTGTAGCTTTACTTCCCTAAGCATGAATATTGAAAACTCAGCTAATACATAGCAATGTAGTAGACTAGGCACTGCCCATTATGTTTTGTTGAACATCTTTTCTAATTGGCTAATACTCATTTCACACTTGTCATTAAATATTTCTGCTGGCACTCCTAGAACACATCATTAAAATTGTCACCTTAAAAAGTAAAGAACTATGCTAGTTACACCCCCACAAAGTATTCAAGAAAAGGTGGAATTTACAAAAAAAAAAAAAAAAAAAAACCCAATAACTTAAAAAAACAACCTTCTGGAGTGGACTTTCAAGTAACATCAGACTAACCTGGAGCAAAACATTAACTGCAGTGTGTGACTATAACTATTGAAAATGCCACTTGTATTTTTTAATATACATTTAAATATCTGTGAAATCATAAATGTACACCAGCAGAAAAACTCAAATCCCCTATAGTTTGTAATATCCGTGATTATCAACTATTGAAAAAATTATTTCAATCAGTATCTTCATTAGAGGTGCCAATGAACCACAACAGAATTGTGAACCAGCAGTTAAAATAGTTCCTTGATATTCGAGAGGAATAAAACATTTTTACACAGCCTGTTTTATGTTATTGAAAGAGTCACCTTTAGGTCTTTTAAATGTGTTTAATGTTGTTTGACTTTACTCTTGGTTTGAGTTTTCCAGAAATGTTTGGAATTATGAGTTAATGAATATCAACATAAAGAAGTTTGGATTCTTGATTTTAAATGTCACGGAAATTCTTTGAGTCTTCTCACCCCTGTTATTTTCCTCATGATTATGGCAGTTAGCTGTGTGTTGGAATAACTCTCCTGCTGTGGTGTTAATCAGATGAGAGAAGACCCTGCTGGGAGTTGTGGTAATTACACTGGGATAGTTCATCTCTTTTTGAACTCTCTCTAGGTCTTCATTTTTCCTACCAGCAACAGTGATACTAATTAAAAATGGATGTTAATTATAAAAGTTTAAAATATCCTTCCTTTACAAGTTAGTATAATTTTTTCCACCAATGAAAGAGATGAGTTTTTACATTCCTTTATCTCTTTTGTCTAGCTCTTTGAAATGGAAAAAAAAGTTTTAATAAGACTATTTTTGTAAATGACAAATCTTCCTTTATACAGGATAGTATTTTTTATCCTCGTTTAGCCATATTTTGGTCCCTCAACCCTTCTCATTTATTAATAAGTAAAACTTCTATTAACTTTATGGCTTATAAAATTGGCATCCTGCCTACTAAAAGAGTGGAATGTTTACTGAGGCTTTGAAAACCAATCTTTATTTATAGAGGGTTACTAAATATCAACTAGCTGTTGTTTCTTCTAGAATGACAAATGCAAATAGAATTAGACGTTAATATATGTATATATCCATTGAAGTGTTTCATCAACACCTCTTTTTTTCACTGAAATTCAATTTATAAAATACCTGGTGTTTCAAATGAACATGAATAATATTTATTAATAAAACTGTGTATCTGAAAATAATAAAATCAGCCTTAAAAAATCACAAGAGATAAACTGGAAGATTAGGGTTGACATATACATAATATATAATAAAATAGGTAACTAATAACAGCCTAGTGTATAGCACAGGGAACTCTACTCAATACTCTGTAATGGCCTATATGGGAAACGATTCCGAAATAGAGTGGATATATGTATACATATAACATTCACTTTGCTGTACACCTGAAACTAACACAACATTGTAAATCAATTATACTCCAATAAAAATTTTAAAAAAAGAAAAAAAAAAGAGGTCAGAGAGAGAGAGCACTCCCTAGCCCCTTCTCCCATGTAAGGACACAGCAAAAAGCTGGAAGAAGGCCTTCACTCAACCATGCTGGCACCCTAGTCTCAGACTTCTAGTCTCCAGCTCCATAAGAAATAAATTTCTGTTGTTTATAGACAAAAAAAATCACAAGTGATTGTGACCAACATATGTTAGTCATAGATAATGGAGAAAATTGCTAGTGAAACTGTGCTAACAGGATATGAATAGGGACATTATTATAAGAATATCTTGTGCATTTTATACGTTAATTTAAATGTGAAGCAGTAATTCAAAAATTGCAACTATTGGTTGGGCTTTGATTTAAATTTTTTTTTTACTTTGCATAGAAAGTATTAAAATGTTCAGAAAATATTCTCTGAAGAATAAACACTTCTGACTCATAAGCACTAGATAAAGTTCTAGCAATTATTCCATGAAATCTGGGACAAAGAAGCTAATTGAGTGTATTACTGTAAAACTCTAGGGGGAGAAACAACAAGTTCAGCAGAACTGTCAAAGGTTTAGAATATCTCTACCCTTTATAGGATTAATCTCTCTGGAAGTACAAGATCTGAAGCAAATAATAAAAGAAAAAAATCACATTTTAAGTGCTAATGTGACTGAAGAGGCTGTCATTTTAAGAATAACCATAGCATCATTAAATATTAGATACTCAAAAACGTTAGGGTTTTCCACTTAATCCTCCATCAAATTCTTCTAAAGTACACTTACACATTTTAAATCAAATAGGTTAAATATTAATATATTATTTAAAAATAAGTTATTTCACAATTTTTAAATATTTAAGTACTGTAATTAAATAATGCCAAGTGCAACATAATTTCTTAGAAATTTTTGATATCTGAATTTATTTAGCTCTATGATCATCCTTGTTGATTCTGAGATTCCTTAATTTTAAAATTCAGAATATATATTCAGGTTAAGAATACATAATGCAGATTTAATCTGTAGACATTGTTCCAATAATGAACAATTTGTGATGTCTTGATCTTCAACTCCCTACTGGACTTACAAAAATGGCTTTGACAGACATGAACTCTAAGTGGTAGTAGTTAAAGAATTCCAATTCAATACAATTTCAAAGGCCTAAAGATATGGGCCTTGTACTAGAGACATACTACAGCATATAAAAACTTGAACAACAAAGTAAAACTTTTGGTTTTCAATTATTTAACCAACGGATTTTTAGGAAGTTAATTAATATATGAGCCATAATTTCCTCATCAAATTTGTTATGAGAATTCAGTGATGTAATTGAATTTAGTAATGTAAATGAATTTATATAATCTATAATAACATTTAGAAATCCTATAGCTTATATCATTCTGACTTTACAAATATTTCAATATTTGGTATACTTGTGAGAAATTTGAAGGTTCTTTGAAAAAAATAAATCAATAATATGGTTGCACTGGAAAATATGCTGGAGAAATTATTTGGTAACCTGTGGACCAAACCTATATGAGCATGTTATGATGGAAGTTTCCTATAGTACCTCTTGACTAACTAAACGTTCAATTTCTAATGACTCATTGTTTATAAAATTCCAGTTATAAAAATCACACCACTTTATACAAGTGAAATTATATTCACGGGTTGCACCATTACAAAGTCATTGGTAATATATACAATTACAAAATGTTGACTATAAATCTTCAAAACAAAACAAATATTCCTAATATTGATGAAGCAGCTCAATTTCTCTTTCTACCCAATTTAAAGGAAATATTTCAGCATTCTCCTTGCAGTTGCCATATGGATAGGAAAATGTTTACTAGAGAAGGTCCACACTGAAAGTGTATGATGAACAATATGTGTTATAAATAGGAAAACTTTTCCAGGCATTCATAAAGTTGATCCTCATTGTTCATGGATTCTGTATTGTGAATTTGCTATCTTATTAAAACTAGTTTGTACCACCCAAATCAATACCTGCTGCACTTTTGTGATCGTTTGCAGACGTGCACAGAACTGAAAAACTTGAGTCGCCCAATGCTTAACATTCACAGCTGAGGATGAACAAGGTGATCCTCTGCCCATTTTGTTTCAGCTCTCATGTTTTAAACAAGTGTCCTTTTCGTAGTCTGTTTAGTGCCACATTTAGGGCACAAATGCATTTTTAGAACTTTTGTGTTTTTTGTTAGTGATTTCACTGTTTAAAATGTCCCCTCAAGCATAGTGCTGAGTAACTATGAGTACTGTCTAGTAACTAAGTACAAGTAAACTACAATTTGCCTTCTGGAGAAACTAGGTGCATTAGATAGTCTTAATTTAGACATGAGTTATAGTACTGTTGGAACATGAGTTCATTGTTAATGAATCAACTATATGTGTGTATGTGTGTGTATTTTGGTGTATGTGTGTATATATACTTATATAATATATATGTATATATAAATTATATATGTATATATAATTCTATGTATATAAGTGTCTATACACAAAAACACAAGTATATATAACAAAAGGTTATGTACTTATTGGCTGACAAAAATGTTGCCACCAGAGGACCTAACCCTATATTTCCTTTAAAAGCAATTGTTCAGTATTTGCTAATTCTATATTCTCCCAGACTTTATAGAATATAATTGTCGTGACTAATGAGAATCAACTATATTTCCCTACCATGGTCATTTTTTATTTGTAGAAATATATTAATTTATTACCTGGTATAAAAAATGGATAAGTTCCATCAATTGCACTCCTTGGTATTGACTTGAATAAGTTGAAAATTTACAGCCACACAAAAACCTGCATATGAATGTTTATAGCAGCTTTATTTATAATTGCCAAAGCTTGGAAGCAACCAAGATGCCCCTCAATAGTAAATGGATAAGCAAGCTTTGGTACATCCAGACAATGAAGTATCACTCAGCAATATAAAGAAATGAGCTGTCAAGCCATAAAAAGACATGGAGGAATCTTAAATACGTATTGCTATAATTTCATCTGATCATGCTACATGTTATATATGATTCCAACTAGCTAACATTCTGGAAATTATACAACTATAGAGACAGTAAAAAGTTCGGTGGTTGGTAGAGGTTCACGGGAAAGGAGAGAAGAATAAAAACATGGAGCACAGATGATTTTTAGAGCATTAGAAACTATACTGTACGGCACTGTAATGTTGAATACATGTCAAAACCCATAGAATTTACAACACACAAAGAGTGAACCCTGATTTCAAATATGAGCTTTAGTTAATAACAATGTATCAATATTAGCTCCTTAACTGTAACATGTGTAACACTAATTCAGCATGTTAATTACAGGAGTGGACTGGGATGGGAATGGTGGAGGTGAGGAGGATATGAGGACTTTATACTTTCTGCTCAATGCTCTCATAAACCTAAAACTGCTCAAGTAATAGTTTATTAACTTGAAAAAGAAAAAAACATGGATTAGTTAAGCTTCTTAGGTTCAAGTAAGTTAAGCCAAGTTTAGCTAATTTAACAGAAATAAAATAGGGATTTCAGAGAAATAAGAGTTCAGTAAAAATAGGTTTTGAGGTAGCTTAAAACGATACTAGAAATTATAATGCAGAATTATTGCAGCATCCACAGGTACAAATACTGTTCTTCCTGCTGCCAGCATAGTTGCTATCGGACATTGAATGCTGTAACACACATCCATCCCAGTGCTATCCCTGGAAACTTGAACTTGTAGCCACAGCTGCTAGCCACAAATAGGTGTTTCTGCTGTGCCTTCTTTTTTGTGTCCTGACTGAAACTTCATGGCCTGCTCAGGCAATGAACTGAGTCTTGGTCTAATGTCTGTACCCTAATCTTTAAGGAGACTCTGCCTTCAACTAAGATGAAGAAATCTCCACACATAGCAAGGAGGTTCAGATTTTGAGCAGCCAAAAAGAATATTAACTTCATTGCAATAACATAATACATTAATAGAATAAGTAATATAAAGATATTGTCAACATAGTACTTTTATCCATTGTAAAAGTTTAGTAGTTGATGAACTAGCAAGAAACAGTCATGTTTTTGAAAACTCAGACATCCAATCAGGATTTACTATACATGTATTATTTTTTAGATGACACGTTATGGCCTGATTGGTGCTTATGAGGTTATACTTCCATTCTTTATTTATTTTTCTATTACCAATCTGGACAATTTCCTGTTTTACTCTCTATTTTTACAAGCAAGTTACTTCAAAGAACATTCTACCTATAGCTAGGCTCATCCATGGCATTCAGTTTTCTGTTCCTACAACTTCACTGCAATCACTATTATGTTACCAAAGCCCTCTAAAACTTTTCCATTTTAAATTTCATTCCAGCTTCTAATAAAATTACAACTACTTACTCTGTTGAGGACTTTAGCCTTGAAGCACCGTCTTCTCTTGCATGAAATCATTGCCTCTCTATTTCTACCTATTACTTTGACTGTTTCTTAGCAATTTATTCAAGAACTCCTAAAATCTAGATGATCATGAGCATCTTTTCTCTATATACTCTCCCCTGGATGAACTATTTGCAAACTCACCCGAAAATTTCACAAGCATTTCCTGCTTCCCAAACTTATGAACTTTACTCAAATTAGCCTTAGCACAGCTTGTATGCACATGACTTTCATTACTTGATTTCAATTTATTTATTTGTTCTTACTGTTAGACAATAAACTCTTATGTTACAGACTCCATATCTTATCATTTCAGTAGCTACCTATGAAAAATAGCAGAAAGTAAATAAAAAAGAAATAATCATATTCTCAGATGTTTTAAAGCAAATATTTACAATTCTCCAAATATATATTTAAAGCTATATGTTAAGTACCATCTTGAAAAAGTTGTAGATAAAAAAGTATAAAAATTATTGCTAAAAATTAATTTGAGCAGATAAAGCATTTCCATGGGAAAAAGGGTTGAATTTCAATATAGTACTTATAGTTTATTTGACTAATTAGTAGTTCAGGTAATAAATTCTGTAAGAGTTCAGGGAAGAGAAACATCACTGTGGATTACTCCAGTTAAGTGAAATTTCCATGGAGAGTTCGACTTTAATGAGAGGAGGGAAAAGGCAAGGACATTCCAGGTGGCAGGAATGAAGTAAACAATGGAACAGAGGCTGGGATTTGCAGCACATTTTATGGGTAAAATTAAATCAATTTTCTAAAGTAAAGAATTCACTTAGGGAGGTAGTGAGTGATAAATCTGGAGACATACAGACTGGCTTATCAGAGATTTGAAGGCCAGGGCTTTAGTGGAGTTGTATGATTTAGGAGGAGGAAAGTTATGACAGTTGATTCAGGAGATGGAGGTGCAAAGCAGTTTTTCAGAACATTTGATCTGGCTTTGAGGTACTCGACAATTTGCCTTCTCTATACCTGGAGAGACAGTTGAAAGTTAATGGTGATAATATTTATGTGAATAAATGAGGACCAAGACTAGAGTTTTGCTACATTCTTTAGTCTTCTAGTGAATTTAATTCATCTTGATGTCAAAGTGACTACGCCTCCAAATAAAATATAAGAAATTCTTTTGAAATATGTATAGTTTCCATAATTGTTTTCAATTTTATTTCCAAAAGGTACCTGAAATAGATTATATTAAAATCATATGGATTCTGTAATTGTTTGAGATAAATAATATGTGTACTTCCTTTTCATTCATTAAACATTTGAACTATTACATGGTAGAAGAGAAAAAAATGAATGGAATAATTTCTGCTTTCACAATGCTTACAATCTATTATGGAGACAATTGAATTTATCAATAAGATATCAAAAATAATGACTGGTAGATACCATAGTTGTTTATAAAAAATAAAGTCTCATGGGAGCACAGCTCTGGCAGGAATAATTAGAGCGAATGTCACTGAAAGGGTTGTACATAGGCTCTGTTTTGAAGTAAGTGTGGAATTTTGAGCCACAGAGATGGATGAGTAAGGGTACAAGGGTGAAAATGTCAAATACGTAGAGACACAGAAAAACATCTGTAGGGCACATTCAGGCATTGGCAGGAAGTCCACTGTGGTCTTAACAAAAGATGAAAGCAAGAGTATCCTGAGAAATAAAGAAGGTGAGATTGACTATTGCCATGTCACTGGCGTGTGTGTGTGTGTGTGTGTGTGTGTGTGTGTGTGTGTGTGCGTGCTTGTGGAGCAGAGCTTTAAATATCACTCTATTAATTTTTTTATGTTATTTTGGATGGAATAGGAAGCCATTTGTGAGGTAGAAGAAGGAAAAAACCAGAGCCTAAGAGTGATGTGCTGGCATAGGATAGAGTTTGGACTCTGAAATCATTGGCGATTTGTGAGCAGAAAAATGACATAGTTTATTAAACATCTTTGTCAGTAAAATGTAAGGGAAATAGCTCTGTCAGTAAAATGTAACAGAGTTTGGAAATTAGGTGTTGTAAAAAAACACAAGGAGACCATTTAAAGGATTTCTGCAAGAGTTCAAGTAAGATGCAAAGGTGCCCTGAAACTCTGCTTCCCTCCAAACACAAGGTAAGGATGTGTAGGGAAAAATAAACTGGATTCCAAAAAGTAAAATCTGGTCATGCAATCCACAAGTAAATACTGTAGTATCTATTTAGAAAACTAAAATTTATAACAATATTTTTTTCAGGCACAGGATGAAAACTAATTATATACACAACAAACATATAAAGACGGAGAGTTTTTTTTAATTTTGCCAAAAACAAACCTGCTAGAAACAATTGTAACAAAACATTTCTACTTAAGAGCTATATTCACTAACAAATCAGTATAAAATTTTAAATATTTATAAAACGTAACCTTATATATATTGTATATTTCAAAGCTCTTAGAAGATTAAGTATTACTGTAGTCAGACACATACAAGGGCTACATATTCCTTATAAAGATATATTCCTCTTGTGTAAATATAATCTCTTATTGGTGATGCCTAGTTTTCAGTTCAACTGGAGAATATAAGAAGTATATTTTGCCTTATCATGTACATAAACTAATTTTGAATTCTGCTGAAATTCAGAAGGCTAAAATAATCAATTTAGAACCAGAAGTTTGTATATTAAAAGTGGAGATAACTTTATAGGTAATACATTCTACTGAAGTGGGAATGGGCTATACAGGCCTGGGTTGTAATGGACCGTAATGGTCTGTTACCGTTACTGATGACAAGACTGTAGCTGTCAAACAACATTTCCTTGTCACCTAACTGATGGTAGAACTAGAACTAGATCCTAGGACTTAACTCCCACTCTAGGTTTCCTTTCACCACACCACTGAGCTTTCTTATGTTTTAGAGTGCCATGATATCAACTCTATTTTACATACTATAACTTTGTTTTAATTTCCAGAATTATTAAATCTTAAAACAATGATTTTTTCCTCAGTTTTCCTCATTAAAAACAGTGTGATGACATTGCATGTTTTATAACAGAGTATTTTTATCGTTAATATGATGACACTTTAATTGGAAAACTTTATTATGTCAGCACTTAAATGAGCCAAGAGTTTAAAAGCATACATAAAAAGCATGGCTTTATCTTAATTTACCTATTATAAAATCAAATTGTGAAATTGTTCTCTATAATCTTGATATCACTATAATCTCTATAATCCTGCTTCATTTGGTCAGTTATCTAGCTTTAACTACCTTGTAAGGTATTCTAGAGATATTTCATCCTTTGTAGTATTTGTTTTTCTTATAAATAAAGGAGACTCTTATTTTTTATTTATTGTTTGAAAAATGATTTACAAACATGTACTTATGCCTTTTCTATATTTAGAATATTTAGTGCGTAAAAATTAACTCCCATAGTCTTTAGCTTTAATCAAGGAATCTTCAATAATATTTTACATAATTCTTCCCTTTTGTGGAATATATACAGGAATTTATAAACCTAAACTTTTCCAGGAATACTACTACAAGGACAATCATCACTTTTTTATTTGAATTTAGTTCTTTATTTTTTAAAATGTACATTGTCTGAATAACATTTAGTTACTAAATGCCAACTAAATTTCCACAGAAATATCTGTACAATTTTGATTAAAAAGATAACTAACTTATCTTTAGCTATAAGTCAGATAACTGACTTATAGCTACTTCAACCTCCTCTCTGAGTTCCAAAGACTGTAAATACCTTATAAGTTCAAAGTTTCTAAAGGAAAATGATCATGTTAGAATCTCAAAAGTTGCATGGAAACTACTATTATTCTTATCCTGCGTAGCTGGTGTTTAAAATTGTTTCTGGTTTTCAATACCTTTATAATGGATTTCAGTGTTCATAAGTCATTCTGCGTACTTTCTGTTTTGTGAACTATAACACTGCATTATCTCAGGGCTGACTTGGATCAAATAATTGAGTTCTTTCAGGAAGCTCATCTGTGTTAATTCTGTGCTTTTTTTTTAGGGGGAGATAAACTGAAGCAGATGATTCCTTATCTGAATTCATTATTGGGCTTATTCTATTTCATCTGTCTTTTCTTTTTTTTTACTAGGAGATTGTTTTCTGTTTCTTTTTTTTTGGCGGTACACGGGCCTCTCACTGTTGTGGCCTCTCGCGTTGCGGAGCACAGTCTCCGGACGCGCAGGCTCAGCGGCCATGGCTCACGGGCCCAGCCGCTCCGCGGCATGTGGGATCTTCCCGGACCGGGGAACGAACCCGTGTCCCCTGCATCGGCAGGCGGACTCTCAACCACTGTGCCACCAGGGAAGCCCTAGGAGATTGTTTTTAAATAAAGCTTTTGTATTGGTTGCTGTAGTTGCTCTCCCCCCACCACCCCGCATTCCCCACAGAATTTTCTATAGAAGAGAAAAATCACTGGATTTCAATTATTGGAATTCCAGGTTATTTATATCTCAAAAGTCACACCTAATATCATGAGAAATAAACTGACTGTCTCAGATGAACTAGTAATAAACAACATCTCAGGAGCCTTATTTATTATTCTTATACTATGGCAGAGAAAACTCTCCTTCACAGTCTTAGAGTAAAATAATGCAGGAGAGCAAGGACATTCACATCACTAGGGTGAGGACCTGGGTGGGACAGGGGTAATTTCTGGAAAAGGAAATGTGCCAGCTTCACTTGCTGATATGTTGTTTTTGGGCTAGAGGCTAGGATCCAGCTCACCTGAGCCAGAATCAATAAGGTGGGACAAGTAAGTAAGAAAAGGACAACACACTTTTGGATTCTAAGACTTGTTCTGGTGGCTTGGGCTAGATATATGAAATGGAATCTGCATATAACCTCCTAATAGGGTAAGATAAGAATAAGGTCTATACTCCAGCTTCTCATCCTGAAAATTGAGTTGAAATCATTCCCAATCCCTTTCCTGTAATCGTGATGTCATATTTCGTTGTCTGACTGGAGATCTGCTGGTAGAATCACATACCCAGGGGAAGAAGACAATGAACATAGATTATGTCAATTATGTTCTTGGAACTGTGCTTACATATACACACATGTATACACAGTTGACTCGAACAATGTAGGGTAAGGGACACTGACCCACCACACAGTCGAAAAACCACATATAACCTAGGTAGTCCACTGGATATACATATCCACAGTTCCACATCTGTGGATTCAACTGATCATGAATCACGTAGTACTGTACTATTTATTGAAAAAAACCCATGTGTTAGTGGATCGGGGCAGCTCAAATCCATATGCTTCAAGGGACAACTGTGTATATACATGCATGTATATACATGCATGTATATACACAGCCCTGCATATGTAATACCTACTTTTTCTTTTTAATGGTGAAAGCAAAGCCTTATAAGGGTGAATTCTTTAACCAAGGGTAAAAAGATATTAAGAATTTGGAGAGCTCAGAGTCGATCCCAATCTGTGGGATTTCAATCTAGTTTTCTTTTCTTTCTACTGCCACTAAAAATGAAAATTATCTGACTATAGTAAGGTATAATAATTAAGAATGTCTTATCTGTTTCCTAGATCAGAAGGTATATTAGTTTGCTAGGCTGCTGTAACAAAATACCACAGACTGTGTGGTTTAAACAACAGAAATTGCTTTTCTCACAGTTCTGGATGCTGCAAGTCCAAGATCAATGGTCAGCAGGTGGGTTGTGTTTCATTCTATGATCTTTCTCCCTGGCTTGAACACAGGTCCCTTTTTCACTGTGTTCTAACATGGTCTTTCCTCAGTATGTGAGCATCCCTGGTTCCTCTTGATGTGTATAAATTTACTCTTATAAGGACACTAGTCAGATTAGATTGGGGCCCACCCTAACAGCCACAATTTAACTTTCTTTTTCTTTTTAATTTATTTATTTGTATACAGCAGGTTCTTATCAGTTATCTATTTTATACATATTACTGTATATATGTCAATCACAATCTCCCAGTTCATCCCACCACCACCACCTCAAACCCACATTCTCCCCCTTGGTGTCCATACTTTTGTTCTCTACATCTATGTCTCTATTTCTGGCTTGCAAACAGGTTTACTGTACCATTTTTCTAGATTTCACATATATGCATTAATATATGATATTTGTTTTTCTGAGTTACTTCACTCTGTATGACAGTTTCTAGATCCATCCACGTCTCAACAAATGACCCAATTTCATTCCTTTTCATGGCTGAGTAATATTCCATTGTATATATGTAAAACATCTTCTTTATCCATTCATCTGTCAGGGGACACTTAGGTTGCTTCCAAGTCCTGCTATTGTAAACAGTGCTGCAATGAACATTGTGGTACATGACTCTTTTTGAATTATGGTTTTCTCAGGGTATATGTCCAGTGGGATTGCTGGGTCATATAGTAGTTCTATTTTTAGTTTTTTAAGGAACTTCCATACTGTTCTCCATAGTGGCTGTATCAGTTTACATTCCCACCAACAGTGCAAGAGGGTTCCTTTTTCTCCACACTCTCTCCAGCATTTGTTGTTTGTAGATTTTCTGATGATGCCCATTCTAACTGGTATGAGGTGATACGCCATTGTAGTTTTGATTTGCATTTCTCTTACAATTAGTAATGTCGAGCACCTTTTCATGTACCTCTTGGCCATCTGTATGTCTTCCTTGGAAGGATATCTATTTAGGTCTTCTGCCCATCTTTATCATTGGGTTTTTGTTGTTTTAATATTGAGCTGCATGAGCTGTTTAAATATTTTGGAGATTAATCCTTTGTCTGTTGATTCATTTGCAAATATTTTCTCCCATTCTGAGTACTGTCTTTTCATCTTGTTTATAATTTCCTTTGCTGTGCAAAAGTGTTTAAGTTTCATTAGGTCCCATTTGTTTAATTTTGTTTTTATTTCCATTACTCTGGGAAGTGGGTCAAAAAAGATGTTGCTGTGATTTATGTCAAAGTGTGTTCTTCCTATGTTTTCCTCTAAGAGTTTTATAGTGTCTGGTCTTACATTTAGGTCTTTTTGTTTTGTTTTGTTTGTTTGTTTTTTTTAATATGGAAAGACCATCCCAATTTATTCTTCACCAAGCTTCAGTTCAAGAATTACATAAAGCATGTCCAGTTGAATATTTACTAAGTGCCTTCTCAAGTATTCTATTTTAAATACAACTTATGAAGTTAATAAAAGTTATTAATTTAAAAAATCTTTTGTATGATCTATTAAACAGTTACATCAAATCTCCAGTGGTTTCAGAATATCTGATATAAATTTCATGTAATATTAGTTTTAGCAAAAGAAGGAAAAATAGGTCATGTTGACTTCAATCTATTATTGTAAATAATCATATTGGATGAAGAATACATATATGATATTGAAGACACAGGAAAGAATTATGTTATGCAGCTAAGAAAATATCACCTATGATCACATTTAAATCAAAAGGTATCTGTACTCTTAAGGGTTTTTTTAATGTATCTTGAAATCTTTGTGCAAAACGGAAAGCAATCCGTGTATTTCCTTAATGAAGATGTTTACAGAGATAACAAAGAGGTTTCTTCTGAAATGCAAACTATCTGCTTTCCAATGTTACCTCCTGTCATCATGGACTGGAATGCAGCTCCCATGTTTTCCAATCCATTTATCATAGTCTCTTTGATCTTTAGCTTTCCTTCTTTAAACCACTGACTCAGCTGGAGAATACCAGACGCAAATTTGTCCTTAAAAGTTAACACCAGAAATCTTTCTCTTGTGATGTTTCTTTCTTTCCGGATTGCTTCTACAGCAGAGGGTAGTGGAGGAGGATAAGGCACATCTTTGTTGTACTGAGAAATTTGACCACATAGGATGATGTGGCTGTTCTGATTCATCTGACTTATCACTGTATCACTGATGTCACCTCCAACATTGTCAAAGTAAACATCCACTCCAGAGGGGCATAATTCACGGAGTTGTTCTGCCACACTCCCCTCTTTATAATTAATTGCAGCATCAAAGCCCAGTTCTGAGGTCAAAAGGAGGCACTTCTCAGGTGTTCCACAAATTCCCACAACTCTGGAACAGCCCATCAAATGGCCAATCTGCCCAGCTAAGGATCCACAAGTACCAGCAGCTCCACTAACAGCCATTGTCTGATTAGATTCAGCAGTTATATGACCTTTTTCCTGTATCCCAATCAAGGAAGTCAAACCAGGCATCCCTATAGCTCCAAGAAAGTATGAAAGGTGTCCATCCACAAGCTGTGGGTCTACCTTTTCAAGGGTATTTCCATCTAGAATAACCTTGGTTTGCCAGGGCCAATAGAAAGAAGTCATAAAATCGCCTTTAGTAAAATTTGTGTGTTTGCTTTCTTCTATAATCCCAATACCTCCACCATCAACCACCTGAGACAGCTGCCAAGGTGATATATAGTCACTGCCAGTGTCTTCATTCATTCTACAACGCATGTAAGGATCCACAGAAAGGTAAAGAGTTCTGACTTGTACTTGTCCTTCATTGATATTATCTGGCAAGTTTACTTCTTCTACTCGGAAATTTTCTGCCACTGGATTACCATTTTTTCCAGGTCGGGAATTCAATACCACTCTTTGTACAATCATCACCTTGTTTGCACAGTTGTCTCACAAGACTTCTGTATAAAATAACTCCTGAAGGGCCCGACGCAGCCTCGGGTTCCCCAGCCCTAACAGGCCCGGCCGGCGGAGCCCCGCGCTTCACTCACCACCAAGGAGCTCGGGAGGAAATCTCCTACATTTAGGACTTTAATCCATTTTGAGTTTATTTTTGTATATAGTGTTAGGGCATGTTCTAATTTCATTCTTTTACATGTAGCTGTCTAGTTTTCCCAGCACCACTTATTGAAAAGACTGTCTTTTCTCCATTGTATATCCTTGCATCCTTTGTCATAGATTAGTTGACCATAGGTGCGTGGGTTTATTGCTGGGCTTTCTGTCCTGTTCCATTGATCTATATAACTGTTTCTGTGCCAGTACCATATTGTCTTGATTACTGTAGCTTTGTAGTATAGTCCGAAGTCAGGGAGCCTGATTCCTCCAGTTCTGTTTTTTTCTCTCAAGATTGCTTTGGCTATTCTGGGTCTTTTGTGTCTTCATACAAGTTTTAAGATTTTTTGTTCTAGTTCTTTAAAAAAGCCATTGGTAATTTGACAGTGATTCATTGAATCTGTAGATTGCTTTGGGTAGTATAGTCATTTTCACAATATTGATTCTTCCAATCCAAGAACATGGTATATCTCTCCATCTGTTTGTGTCATCTTTGATTTCTTTCATCAGTGTATTATAGTTTTCTGAGTACAGGTCTTTTACCTCCTTAGGTTTATTCCTAGGTATTTTATTCTTTTTGTTGCAATGGTTAGTGGGATTGTTTCATTAACTTCTCTTTTCATTTTTCATTGTTAGTGTATAGGAATGCAAGAGATTTCTGTGCACTAATTTTGTATCCTGCAACTTTATCAGATTCATTGATTAGCTCTAGTAGTTTTCTGGTGGCATCTTTAGGATTCTCTATGTATAGTATCATGTCATCTGCAAACAGTAATAGTTTAACTTCTTCTATTCCAATTTGTATTCCTTTTTATTTCTTTTTCTTCTAAGATTGCTGTGGCTAGGACTTCCAAAACTAAGTTGAATAATAGTGGCAAGAGTGGACATCGTGTCTTCTTCCTGATCTTAGAGGAAATGCTTTCAGTTTTTCACCAATGAGAATGATGTTTGCTGTGGGTTTGTTGTATATGGCCTTTATTATGTTGAGGTGGGCTCCCTCTATGCCCACTATCAGGAGTGTTTTTTATCATAAATGGCTGTTAAATTTTTTCAAAAGCTTTTTCTGCATCTAATGAGATGATCATATGTTTTTTTTCTCCTTCAATTTGTTAATATGGTGTATCACATGGATTGATATGCATATATTGAAGAATCCTTGCATCCCTGAGATAAATCCCACTTGATCATCGTGTATGATCCTTTTAAAGTGTTGTTGGGTTCTGTTTGCTAGTATTTTGTTGAGGATTTTTGAATCTATGTTCATCAGTGATATTGTTCTGTAATTTTCTTTTTTTGTAGGATCTTTGTCTAGTTTTGATATCAGGGTGATGGTGGCCTTGTGGAATGAGTTTGGGAGTGTTCTTTCCCCTGCAATTTTTTGGAAGAGTTTAAGAAGGATGGGTGTTAGCTCCTCTCTAAATGTTTCATAGGATTCACTTGTGAAGCTATCTGGTCCTGGACTTCTGTTGGAAGATTTTTAATCACAGTTTCAATTTCATTTCTTGTGATTGGTCTGTTCATATTTTCTATTTCTTCCTGGTTCAGTCTTGGAAGGTTATAACTTTCTAAGAACTTCTCCATTTCTTCCAAATTGTCCATTTATTTGCATAGTGTTGCTTGTAGTAGTCTCTTAGGATGCTTTGTATTTCTGCAGTGTCTGTTGTAACTTCCCCTATTTCATTTCTAATTTTATTTTTTTGAGTCCTCTCCCACTTTCTCCTGAGGATTCTGGCTAAAGTTTTATCAGTCTTGTTTATCTTCTCAAAGAACCAGCTTTTAGTTTTATTGATCTTTGCTATTGTTTTGTTTCTATTTCATTTATTTCTGCTCTGATCTTTATGATTTCTTTCCTTCTACTAACTTTGGGTTTTGTTTGTTCTTCTTTATCTAGTTCCTTTAGGTGTAAGGTTAGATTGTTTGTTTGAGATTTTTCTTGTTTCTTGAGGTAGGATTGTATTGCTATAAACTTCCTTCTAAGACTGCTTTTCCTGCATCACATAGGTTTTTGGATCATTGTGTTTTTGTTGTCATTTGTCTCTAGGTATTTTTTGATTTCCTCTTTGATTTCTCCAGTGATCTCTTGGTTATTTAGTAATGTATTTTTAGCCCCCATGTGTTTGTGTTTTTTACATTTTTTTCCTCTGTAATCGATTTCTAATCTCATAGCATTGTGTTCAGAAAAGATGCTTGATATGATTTCAATTTTCTTAAATTTACTGAGGCTTGATCTGTGACTGAAGATGTGATCTGTCCTGGAGAATGCTCTGTGTGCACTTGAGAACAAAGTGTAATCTGCTGTTTTCAGATGGAATGTCTTATAAATATCAATTAGATCTTGTCTACTGTGTCATTTAAAGCTTATGTTTCCTTATTAATTTTCTGTCTTGATGATCTGTCCTTTGGTGTAAGTGAGGTATTAAAGTCCCCCACTAATATTGTGTTACTGTCAATTTCCTTTTTTATAGCTGTTAGCTTTTGCCTTATGTATTGAGGTTCTCCTATATTGGGTGCATATATATTTATAATTGTTATATCTTCTTCTTGGATTGATCCTTTGATCACTATGTAGTGTCCTTCCTTGTCTCTTGTAACATGCTTTATTTTAAAGTCTACTTTATCTGATATGAGTATTGTTACTCCAGCTTTATTTTGATTTCCATTTGCATGGAATATCTTTTTCCATCTGCTCACTTTCAGTCTGTATGTGTCCCTAGGTCTGAAGTGGGTCTATTGGAGATAGCATATATATGCATCTTGTTTCTGTATCCATTCAGTGAGTCTTTGTCTTTCGGTTGGAACATTTAATACATTCACATTTAAGGAAATTATTGATATGTATGTTCCTATTTTTCTTAATTGTTTTGGTTTGTTTTTGTAGGTCCTTTTCTTCTCTTGTGTTTCTCAGTTAGAGAAGTTCTTTTAGCATTTGTTGTACAGCTGGTTTGGTGGTGCTGAATTCTCTTAGCTTTTTCTTGTCTGTAAAGCTTTTGACTTCTCTGTTGAATCTGAATGAGATCCTTGCTGGTTAGAGTAATCCTGCTTGTAGAGTCTTCCCTTTCATTACTTTAAGTATATCATTCCACTCCTTTCTGGCTTGTAGAGTTTCTGCTGAGAAATCAGCTGTTAACCTTATGGGAGTTCCCTTGTATATTATTTGTCATTTTTCCTTTATTGTTTTTAATAATTCCTCTGTCTTTAATTTTTGTAAATTTGATTACTATGTTTCTTGGCATGTTTCTCCTTGGCTTTATCCTTCCTGGGACTCTCTGCACTTCCTGGACCTGAGTGGCTATTTCCTTTCCCATAAAGGAAAGTTTTCAACTATAATCTCTTCAAATATTTTCTTGGGTCCTTTCTCTCTTTCTTCTCTTTCTGGGTCCCCTATAATGTGAATGTTGGTGCATTAAATGTTGTCCCAGACGTCTCTTAGGCTGTCTTCATTTCTTTTCATTCCTTTTTCTTTATTCTGCTCCATGGCAGTGAATTCTATCTTTCTATCTTCCAGGTCACTTATCCATTCTTCTGCCTCCATTATTCTGCTGTTGATTCTTTCTAGTGTATTTTTCATTTCAGTTATTGTATGGTTCATCTCTGGTTTTTTGTTCTTTAATTCTTCTAGTTGTTTGTTCTTTAATTCTTCTAGGTCTTTGTTAAACATTTCTTGTATCTTCCCAATCTGTGCCTCCATTCTTTTTCTGAGGTTCTGGATCATCTTCACTTCATTTGTCTCTAGGTATTTTTTGATTTCCTCTTTGATTTCTCCAGTGATCTCTTGGTTATTTAGTAATGTATTTTTAGCCCCCATGTGTTTGTGTTTTTTACATTTTTTTCCTCTGTAATCGATTTCTAATCTCATAGCATTGTGTTCAGAAAAGATGCTTGATATGATTTCAATTTTCTTAAATTTACTGAGGCTTGATCTGTGACTGAAGATGTGATCTGTCCTGGAGAATGCTCTGTGTGCACTTGAGAACAAAGTGTAATCTGCTGTTTTCAGATGGAATGTCTTATAAATATCAATTAGATCTTGTCTACTGTGTCATTTAAAGCTTATGTTTCCTTATTAATTTTCTGTCTTGATGATCTGTCCTTTGGTGTAAGTGAGGTATTAAAGTCCCCCACTAATATTGTGTTACTGTCAATTTCCTTTTTTATAGCTGTTAGCTTTTGCCTTATGTATTGAGGTTCTCCTATATTGGGTGCATATATATTTATAATTGTTATATCTTCTTCTTGGATTGATCCTTTGATCACTATGTAGTGTCCTTCCTTGTCTCTTGTAACATGCTTTATTTTAAAGTCTACTTTATCTGATATGAGTATTGTTACTCCAGCTTTATTTTGATTTCCATTTGCATGGAATATCTTTTTCCATCTGCTCACTTTCAGTCTGTATGTGTCCCTAGGTCTGAAGTGGGTCTATTGGAGATAGCATATATATGCATCTTGTTTCTGTATCCATTCAGTGAGTCTTTGTCTTTCGGTTGGAACATTTAATACATTCACATTTAAGGAAATTATTGATATGTATGTTCCTATTTTTCTTAATTGTTTTGGTTTGTTTTTGTAGGTCCTTTTCTTCTCTTGTGTTTCTCAGTTAGAGAAGTTCTTTTAGCATTTGTTGTACAGCTGGTTTGGTGGTGCTGAATTCTCTTAGCTTTTTCTTGTCTGTAAAGCTTTTGACTTCTCTGTTGAATCTGAATGAGATCCTTGCTGGTTAGAGTAATCCTGCTTGTAGAGTCTTCCCTTTCATTACTTTAAGTATATCATTCCACTCCTTTCTGGCTTGTAGAGTTTCTGCTGAGAAATCAGCTGTTAACCTTATGGGAGTTCCCTTGTATATTATTTGTCATTTTTCCTTTATTGTTTTTAATAATTCCTCTGTCTTTAATTTTTGTAAATTTGATTACTATGTTTCTTGGCATGTTTCTCCTTGGCTTTATCCTTCCTGGGACTCTCTGCACTTCCTGGACCTGAGTGGCTATTTCCTTTCCCATAAAGGAAAGTTTTCAACTATAATCTCTTCAAATATTTTCTTGGGTCCTTTCTCTCTTTCTTCTCTTTCTGGGTCCCCTATAATGTGAATGTTGGTGCATTAAATGTTGTCCCAGACGTCTCTTAGGCTGTCTTCATTTCTTTTCATTCCTTTTTCTTTATTCTGCTCCATGGCAGTGAATTCTATCTTTCTATCTTCCAGGTCACTTATCCATTCTTCTGCCTCCATTATTCTGCTGTTGATTCTTTCTAGTGTATTTTTCATTTCAGTTATTGTATGGTTCATCTCTGGTTTTTTGTTCTTTAATTCTTCTAGTTGTTTGTTCTTTAATTCTTCTAGGTCTTTGTTAAACATTTCTTGTATCTTCCCAATCTGTGCCTCCATTCTTTTTCTGAGGTTCTGGATCATCTTCACTATCATTATTCTAAATTCTTTGTCTTGAATGTTGCCTATTTCCACTTCATTTAGTTGTTTTTCTGGGGTTTTATCTTATTCCTTCATCTGGTGCAGTGCCTTTTCATTTTGTCTGTCTTTCTTTAAATGTGGTTTATGTTCCACAGGCTGCAGGATTGTAGTTCTTCTTGCTTCTGCTGTCTTCCCTCTTGTGGACGAGGCTATCTAAGAGGCTTGTGCAAGCTTCCTGATGGGAGGGATGGGAGGGACCAGTGATGAGTAGAGCTGGGTGTTGCTCTGGTAGGCAGAGCTCAATAAAACTTTTATCTGCTTGTCTGCTGATGGGTAGGGCTGAGTTCTGTCCCTGTTGGTTGTTTGGCCTGAGGTGACCCAGTACTGGAGCCTTCAGTCTCTTTGGTGGGGCTAATGGCTGACTCTGGGAAGTCTCCCACCAAGAAGTACTTCCCAGAACTTCTGCTGCCAGTGTCCTTGTCCCCATGGGGAGCCATAGTCACCTGTCGCCTCTGCAGGAGACCCTCCAACACTAGCAGGTAGTCAGGTAGGTCTGGTTCAGTCTCCTATAGGGTCATTGCTCCTTCTCCCTGGGTCCTGATGCACACACTACTTTGTGTGTGCCCTCCAAGGGTGGAGTCTCTGTTTCCCCCAGTCTTGTTGAAGTCCTACAATCAAATCCTGCTAGCCTTCAAAGTCTGGTTCTCTGGGAATTTGTACTCTCATTGCCGGACCCCCAGGTTGGGAAGCCTGACGTGGGGCTCAGAACCTTCATTCCAGTGGGTGGACTTCTGTGGTATAAGTGTTCTCCATTTTGCGAGTCAACCACCAAGCGGTTATGGGATTTGATTTTATTGTGATTGAGCCCCTCCTACAGTCTCATTGTGGCTTCTCCTTTGTCTTTTTCTGTGGGTTATCTTTTTTGGTGCCAGTGTCTTCCTGTCAATGATTGTTCAGCAGTTAGTTGTGATTCCAGTGCTCTTGCAAGAGGGAGTGAACGCACGTCTTTCTACTCTGTCATCTTGAACAAATCTCCTCCAGCCTCACTTTAACTTAACTACCGCTTTAAAGGTCCTATCTAGAAATACAGTCACATTCTGAGGTATTGGGGTTTAGGCCTTCAACCTATGAATTTGGAGCGGCACAATTCCACCCATAATTCAGCACATTCTAAAGGTAACTGTGGATTAAGTCAAAGAGCATTAAAGTTGAAGTCAGCAAATCTAGATTAAAATAGTTTTATGACATTTAATAAGCAACTCAAATTCTCTGAACCCCAGTTTGTCATCTGTATATGGAAATAATAACCATCTCACGATAATTGTTATATGATAACATATAGAGAAGAACTGCCATATTGCCTTATTTGTATTAGCAATTCATTTATAGAATATGCATTTTGTATCAATGGCATCATGTGTTTTCATACATCCTGAGATTAAGGAAATAACATGATAGAAAATGCTAAAATTTAAGTAATGTATCTTCACTTTGCCTTGTAAAAGCAACACATTTTTGGTGAAGAATATATTTGAGAATTATATATTAAATGTGTCCTAAAATTATGACAGCATTTTTAAACAAGTCCAGTTTAAGTACTTTAGTTCTATTTAGTCCTCCATAATTCTCTTTTTCATACATCATTGACTTACAGAGAGTTGTCACAAACAGGATAGGCCCATATGTTAAAAGCACTTGCATTTTTTTGTGACTGCGCTCAGTCAGATTCAACAGATTAATGATTTTAATAATCAGCCATCCTGATTTTCAACTACATGGTCTTAACTCTTCTATTATTTCAGGCTTGTTCCTTAATCTAAATCATTAATCTCTTTAGGACTTATTATAACCTCTTTTTAGGCATATTGATCTGCATTCGATTTGTACCTCTTTGTCATGCCCCTTTTCAACATGGATTTTCACAGCAAAGTATTCTTGTTGATTGATGTGTGGGTGTGTTGTTATATTGCTTCACTTTAAGTACCTATTTTTCCCCCCACCAAATCTCCTAGAGTCCACTATTTTAAATGCTTTAACCTCTCATATGTCCTTGTAATGTCCTTCCATGTTAAGATCAGGTACAGTGGGTTGACTGTATTTTCTAGTGCAAATTAAAAATCCATTTGTTCAGCTTGACTTATGCTTAGTGACAGCTCTGTGTATTTTTCACTGTGATGTGAATACATGAAGGACACAGCATAAAAACTGACTGCATTATGCTCCATCTGCATTGTGAGGTAAATGTGATTCGAGTAATTACTACCATCTAAGTTTTTATTCCTTTTTTCATTAAAGCTGTTATGAAGCCAGGGACAAGGATAAATAATATACCTGGCTTTTATTAGTTTCTGTCTTTGTTAAATGTGAATGACGTGAATGGCAATAAGTAAGGCTATAAAAATCATAAATAAAATATTAGCACATTTTTTAATAGTGCAAGTGTAAATGTCACTAATGAAGTAAGAATAAGTAGGTGATGTTAATTACACTGGTTTGCTTAAGTGTAAAATGTGAAAGGAAATGTAGTGCTTGACAAGAATGAAAACAGAAAAAATATAATTTTTTTCCTAGGAAATACTCATTTTTTTTTACTCGCCACATAAGAGTATGTTGCCTTACTGGTTGGACCATGTGTTGGACTTATTTTATAGAGTGATATTCTAAGCACAATAAGTCACATATGGCTATTATACTTTCACCAGCTGGCTCCAAACTGATATATATAGAGAGGGACTATGTCCTAGAGTATGTTTTCCTGTCTGTTTCTTCTGTCAAGTACTCAGCACATGGTACATGCTTTACCAGTGCTTCATATCCTTTTCTTCTGTAAATGTAACAATTACTCATTTTTTTTTAATTTATGCAAACAGATAGGAAAACCAAGTGTCAGAATTATATTGAACCAAGTATAAATAGACCAAGAATTAACATTTAAGAAGACAACTGATAAAGTTCATGAACTATAAACAAAGATTTAAACAAATGTATTTGCTCTGTTTGTTTTGTTTTTTCCTCTTTGGCCTAGAAAGAAAAACGGAGTGTTGACATTCATGTTTGCTTTTGTATGTCTCACTGTTTCCATTGGTGTGGGTTGGGGAGAGAGACTAGCACCTTGCCCTTAGACAGAGTTGACAGCCACACAGATATCAGAGTCTAATAATTTCTTCAAGAGATTAACTCTAAAAATCGTTCACTCTTCTCTGATCATTGAATGCTACTGTATCCAGACAACCAAACCAAACCAAACAAAAAGCCCCCAAATCCTAGGTGTCATTCTGCTTACTTTATAAATTTATGCTCTGTCTTATATGCAGCTATGGTTAAAATTGAGCAGGTTTAGCTCTCTGTTTTACAGATGAATAATCTTTGGATCAGAGAGGATAATTGAATCTTCTAACTTGACACAGTCACTAAGTCTCACAATCAGAATTCAAATTGCATCCAAGCTTCAATGCTCATCTATCCCAAAGGATTATCTCTAGTCCAGACTTATGTCCTAAGGATCACGCCCACTTCCCAGATGTGGCTTCTCAACACACCCATTTGGATGGTGCAAACACATTTTTACCCCAAATTGCTAAAAGTCAGCCTTCAATTTTTACTTATTTCAATGAATAATGCCACCATGCAACCAAGTTCATAAGCCTAGAATCTAGCCTTCACACTTCACAACTCTTTCCTTGTTTACTACATCCAGTCTATTACTCTGTTCTGTCATCTTTGATTGACAGGTATTTCTTATATCTGTTCACATTTGTTTGTCACCCTTGATATCATTGATTACTATAGAACTCTTTCCTCCTCTCTCTCACTCAGATACTGCAGTGACCTCCTAATAGCCCTCCATAGACATCATCTTCTCTTCCCTTCATTCATTTCTTCACAATACAGTCAAATGATTTAAAGCCTGGCATACCAAATTCCTTTCATTCTATAACACTTTTTTCCTTCCTTTTGATAGTTTAGTCACTGTAGATTTCTTTAAGTTTCTCAAATGAACCCCACTAACTCCTGCTACAGTGCCTTTGCATTGCTGTCTTTCTACTTAGAAAGGTGTTTGCCACCAGAAACTTACTTAGCCCTTGTCTACAACTATTAATCCTTCTTTTAGTCCAAATACCATTTCCTTAAAATAGCATTCACTGAGCTTCAGATTAATACAACCTCCATTTACTCTGTTGTACAACAAAAAGATTGTTTTGTAACATTTTCATTTATAATTGAATATTTACTCATGTGATTATTCAATGTCTTCCCTACTTTGTGTGCAAATATATTTTATGAGGAAAATGAACATGTCTGATTTTTCTCATTGTTATGTCCTATGGGTCTAGTGCAGTGCCCAGGATAATTTATATAATAAATAAATAAATATGTTAAAGGAATGAAGTCATGTTTCATGCTAAAGTTAATGTTTCCATTTTATCCTACAATGTTACCTAATTATGTGGAAATATCAAGCCAGAAATACCACCTATTTTCCAACTGATTATTGTGAAAGATTTAACCTTAAATATATTTTGAAAGAATACAATGAACACCAGCATAATCTTCACTAAAATTCATTATTTTTTGACACTTTGCCATACTTGTTTCATCTTTCTTTCTTTCTCATTCTTTTCTTTTATCTTTTCTGAGTCATTTGAAAATAAGTTGCACTTAGCATGACATGATACCTTATCCCTAATTACTTCAACATATATATCTTAAAACATTAATATACTTATCCATATCCTAAATGCCATGGTAACATCCAAGCTATTTAAAAATAGGTGATAATCTCTTGAAGGTTATAATACTACATATATGCTTCTGAATTTTATTATAAAGCTGTTATATGATAAGATATATAAAATGTCTAACATTATACATATCAAAATATACTAGAAAATGAATTTGATAGTTTATCTTTCTACAAAGATTCTAAGTGTTAAGCAGGAGATTCCAACTGAAGTCTTTGAAACTCCAAAGCACATTTATTATTCTACCATACTGTGAAAAATCATGATCATATTAGTTATACACTGTTTCTAGGATTAACTGGAAATTAGACAATATTTCTGAGTGTTTAAATAGAAAATGTAATGGGAAGGCTGTCCATATACATTTGAATGCCAAGTGGATAATAGGAGGTGCTCCCTGTGTGTTAAAATCTTTTCTTCTCTAAAACTGGCTCTGTTACTATTTGTGGATATATAATATTATTTTTTCTGAGCCCATTATGGTATAACAATCACTGACAGGTTCTATAGCTAGAAAAATGGAATATTAAAGTTTGTGTAACACTTCATTCCAGACATATTGTTATACGGTTTTATTTATTTATTTTTTAAATATTGTATTAAAAATATTCAGGGACTTCCCTGGTGGCAGAGTGGTTAAGAATCTGCCTACCAATGTAGGGGACACGGGTTTTATCCCTGGTCCAGGAAGATCCCACATGCTGCACAGCAACTAAGCCCGTGTGTCACAACTACTGAGCCTGCAGTCTAGAGCCCACAAGCCACAACTACTCAGCCTGCACGCCACAACTACTGAAGACTGTGTGCCCTAGGGCCCATGAGCCCCAACTACTGAGCCCACATGCTGCAACTGCTGAAGCCCATGCACTTTAGAGCCCGTGTGCTGCAACTACTGAAGCCCGCGTGCCTAGAGCCCATGCTCAGCAACAAGAGAAGCCACTGCAATGAGAAGCCTGTGCACCACAATGAAGAGTAGCCCCTGCTCACTGCAGCAAGATAAAGCCCACACACAGCAATAAAGACCCAATGCAGCCATAATAAATAAATAAATAAATAAAAATTAAAAAAAAATATTCAGTGACCAGTCCTGGAAGATTCCACACTGAGAAAAGTTGAATAGGAGACATTCTAGTCAAAAAAGAGTCATTTTTTTCTAGCCATATCACCTGAGAGAACTGTTGTTCCTGCCATGCAGGGGACATTGCCAATTCCATAATTCATAGAACTTAACACCTTGATAAAATCCATGGATCTCTACCAGAGAAACATCTATCCAAGTGTACATGTCACTCCTTTACAGCAGGTCTCTGACTGAGGAAGAAGTTGAAAATATGTTAAGGGTGTTTTTAACACACCATCCTTAGCAAGAAGAGGTCTCTACTTAGAAAAAAAAAATCAGATAAGCTGAAAAAGCAGAAAGAGAAGGCAACTATGGAGAAACATCTAATGAGAAAAAGAAGAAATATTCATAGAATTGGATTAGGAACTCGTAAACTGAAACTGTACATGAATCAGATTAGGAACTCGTAAACTGAAACTGTACATGAATACAGAACTGAAGGGTATTTCTGAGGCAAACATATGATTTCTGAAGGGCCCAAGCAATCTGTTTTTATAAATTCATATTCTTTTTCTTGAAGAAGGGTCCCGAATTATATGAGCTTCAGGCCCAACAAAAGGTACATATTCCAATATCAAACTTTAAAAATATTAAGAGCAACTGAGGAAAGAGTCATCATTACTGGACATTGAATTGATACTTTGAGAAATATTTCTCAAAATAAAGCACATATATTCTTTTAAAATAATGGAAACCACAGATAAGAAGCAAAGAAGAGATACAGAATATACATTCAAGGTAACTATTATAAAAATGTCAAGCTTTATGAAATGTCAGATAAAAAAGAACAAAATTAAAAGAATTATCACATTTACAATATAAAAAAAGCTTCTTAACTTGTAGAAACTTTGTTCCTATAGACAGAAAGTGGATAGTGAACACCAGCAATATTTAATTCATTAATTGAATAAAATCTTATTGAGCATCTTCAATTAGTCAAGCAGAATTCTAAGCACCAGGGATTCATCAATAGATAAGAGAAGCCAGGCTGCTTCTCTCACAGGGTTTAATGAAATCAGGGGAAGCATACAATAAATGAATAAAAATATCATTGCACAAGATCATTTCAGGTCAGTATATATCCTAAAGTATGAGAAAGTGGGATGGAATGGCAGCAAGTGGTAGGTGTATACTTCCTCATATTTTCCGGTGATGAAATTCCTTGCTGTGCCTCAAATCTAAGGGAGAGAAATGAAATAAAATATAAAATACATATAATATTATAGTTTATAGACTCCTTCAGTCATTGAGATAGAAACATTGGAAAGGAGCTTAGATATGATTTAACCAAATCCCTCAGAAAAATTGGGGCACAGAGAAGTGAAGTGATTTGCACACATTTATGAGAGAAAAGCCAGTCATTATTAGAACAGGGATTAACATATAGGACTGCTAGCCCTTGCTTGATTTTTAGTTTGTATAAAGAAAAAAATAATAAAGCACTTCATTTATCTAGTTGAAAAATAAATATTTATTGGACACGTTGTATTAATCAGATATTTTCCGAGGACTGAAGATAGTGTTGAGAACGAGACACGTTCCCTGTTAGGATATAGTTTAGATTCTAATTGGGCAGACAGGTAATAAAAAAGGGATGAAAAATAATAAATGTATTATTATTATCAAATGATAATACTCAGAATAAAATGAGTGAATGTGATAATGAGACAGGCTGGGACCTGCAACCTGGGACCTTTTGCTGCAGTGCTTGCATATAGACGAACGTCTCCTCAAGCAACAAATTACAAAGAAACTATAAGGGACTAAAAAATAACTGCATGCATGCGCAGCTGGGGCAAATTATGAACAACAAGATACAAAGAGACCAAAAACAAAAACAAAAAACCCAATTGCCACTTCTGAAGAGCCTAGAGCAAAAACACGGCATCGGGAGCAAAAGCAGGGTACTGCGCATGACCCTGCACTCAACCCAACCAAAGGGGTGGGCAAAACACCTAAGCCACCCATTCGGCCCAACCCCTGGCCACACCCCTGCCCTCACCCCACATAGGGAACAAGCTCGCCCCCCTGAGGGAGCAAGTGAGCAAGGGAACTTGTTGTTTGTTCTCGCTCCCCACTGCTACAGCAGGGGCCCCAGTGAAGCCTTGCCTGAATTTCTTATCTGGCCTCTAGTCAATTTCTATTGATTGGGGAAAGCCAAGAACCCTAGTCAGTAACAATATCACCTGATAAGGTGATATTTGAGCTGGGTCTTGAATAACAAGGGGTCTGCCTCATGAAGAAATTGGTTTAAGCATTTCAGGCAGAGAGGCTTAAGACTCTCAAATTTAAAAAGACAGAATGAACTTGAGGTACCCAAGATATAAAAAAAACACTGGCATATTTTCATCAAAGCAGCTATGAGATTTGGCTGATGTGAATAGATTGATTTATAGAGGGGCAATAGTGGAATCAAAGAAATCCAATATAAGGCTATTGCTTTAATTCAGAAAATATTAAAAACTGCTTTGACTAAAGTTCCAGCAGTTAAAAAGGGGGTATCATTGGATACCTACCTTTATACTTTGTGGCTAGACCTAACAAATCTTCAACATAAATACAACATGAGATGTGAGAGATAAGGCTAATTGAGTGAATTCCAAGTTTGGGGCCTGAGCAACTGGGTGGGCTGTGGCATCCTTAAGGAACAGGGCTATGGTACAGTAAGAATTGGGAATTCAAATTTGGACATGTTGCATTTAAGAAATGTATGGGGGCTTCCCTGGTGGCGCAGTGGTTGAGAGTCCGCCTGCCAATGCAGGGGACACGGATTCGTGCCCCGGTCCGGGAAGATCCCACATGCCGCGGAGCGGCTGGGCCCGTGAGCCATGGCCGCTGAGCCTGCGCGTCCAGAGCCTGTGCTCCGCAGCGGGAGAGGCCACAACAGTGAGAGGCCCGCGTACCGCAAAAAAAAAAAAAAAAAAAGAAATGTATGGGACAAGATAGTGATGTCAAGTAGGTCATTGGATATATGAGTCTGGAGTTCAAGGCACTCTTCTTGGTAAGGGGATAAATGTGAAGGTATCTGCATATAGATGTTATTTTTGAGTCATGTGCTTTAAGAAGTTTCCCTTTAGTGAGACTAAAGAAAAATAGTGACAGTATAAAATCAAGCTCTGGGTATCTCTAGCACAATGAATGGAAGGTAGCAGTTGCAACTGAGAAGAAATGTCCTGTGAGATAGTAAGAAAAATACAATGCTATGGTGTCACAGAAGACAGGAAGTATATGTGTTTCAAGAGGGAAACTGTGGTCAGCTCCATTAAATGCCATGGATAGGTCACATAAGATTTTTTAAAGAAGTGTTATGTCCTGCAGATTTGTCATATTGCATGTCATTGACAACCATGACAAGAACAGTTTTATAATAAAGAATGGAGAAACATTATTTGAAATTATACATGATGCTAGTAAAAACAAAAAACGAACTGAAACAATTAGAAGGAAAGAAGTTTGAGAAAGATTGATAATAGGTTTCATCTGGCTTGTACTAACTTTCATTATTTGAGAAATTTCAATGGCATTTTCAATGAAGAAAATCTGGCCCTATATAATTAACCTGAGAAATTCATCTAGGCAAAAAGGTTAACACTGACATAAATGAAAGTTAAATCATAACTATTCAAGTGAAATAAATAGTACTGCTTCACTGTGTAAAATGATTACCTCAAAAAATGATGTATGAAGTGAGCCGGCTGGTTAGAGAGAACATCACACGGTGGATTACATGATATGTAAAATTACGCAGTACTTTAGAATAATAGGCAACAATCTTGCTTCATTTCTATTTTATTTTTCAATCCATTTAAAAAATATATTTCTTTTTAAATTTATTTTTCTTCTTGAAAATTATCAATGTTTAGACAGGCATTTCCAAGAATTAAGTCACTAGAAGAAAAATAGACTGTAGGATAATCATTATTTTTTAACAATTCCAGATATTCTTTAAATAAGTTACTTTCCCTGCAGTAGAAGCTTCACCAGTTATTTAGTTGATTGGCTAGTTCTTTTTTTTGTCTTTACTATAGTTTTATTTCAATTGTTAAAATCATTATGGTGATTTTAGAACACAAATTGCATCAACTGTAATCAGAGAGTCTAAAATGTACCCTCAAAGAATAAATAGGACTGGAACTTTATTCCGCAATTAAATACAGTGTTAACTAATTCATTTGGTTAACACTGTTGGCTGGGGTAGGTAATATTAAACCACTACAAACAGAAAGAAAATGGCAATTGGTAACAATTCAAGCTTCCCTTGAAATGGAACTACAACAAATTGTAGGTGCTAATTTTAATGAGTAATTTATAGTTTTGATGCAGTGAGGCTTTTTCCCCCTTTCACAACAGGCACTCTTGTTTTGCATATTAGGAGAGTAACATATTAAACATGCTCATTCAGAAACAACATACATCCAACAGCAGAATTCCCAGCAATGCATGATATGATGTAAAAGATTCTTAGGAACATCAAGTTAATTAATTTGAATTCCTGCTTTTTTTGTTCCTACAGGGTCTGGGGAGACAATTGCAGTATAGCTTTCAAAAATGAGGTTAAGTATTACTCTGCTTTATAGTCTTGCTTTGTTCTCTTGAGAAAGACACACGGTGCCCGTGCTCATTTTTTTTTTTTTTTAGTAAGAGTGGTTTGACTTACTTCAAAACAACTGAGGGGCTTTTTCCACTTAAAAGAATAGCCTATTTTTTAACATCCATTTTTTACTGGAAGATACTCAACTTAAAGATCTTCAAATGGGTTTGTTATCTGTAACAAATGCATGAGTTAGGGCATATGATTTTACAACAGAAACCTATAGAGTTAAAAGCTGAGATTTGAAATACTGCTCACTTAAAGGTGGACTCCAACTGCTCATAATTGTTTGTGAATGCATAAAGTGAGAATAAGAAAAAAATCCCTAATATTTCTGATTCATTTTCATGATCCATTGGCCAGCTGCTATGAGGAGAATCATTAATGAAGCATGAGATTTCATGCTGCTTGGCCCCGCAGTATGAGCCATGCTTCACCTTACGGTCACATTCTTTACTCTTTCCTAACACCAAAAAGGCCCATGTGTTTTGAACACATTAAAATACGATATGTACATATTATTCAGCTTTCTTTGAAAATCACTGACAGCTACCATACCATTTGTGAGAGTGACAGCATTCAGCGGAGCATTGTTCTGTGAAATAGAGCACAGAATCACATAGTGTGAAAGGAAAAATGTAAAATCAGAAGTTTTCCAGAAGCTATTATTTAGTAAAGTTTTTGTTAAGGAGTTAATACTGCAATAGCTCACCTGTAATTTTTGTTTCTTCTTCTGAGAAAAACTGGGTTTTGCAAACAATCAGATTATAGTATTTATTACATATTTTTGATGTTCCCATCACTTATTAGTTTCGTATTGCATTCCCTAGCACTGTAAAAAACTATGTGGTATTTGACATTACAGCTTACAACTGAGTGTTGACAGTGTAACAATGAGGTTTTCTTACTAAGTTATTCCTACAAGTATTAAAAATAGAAATTCAGGGCTTCCCTGGTGGCGCAGTGATTGAGAGTCTGCCTGCTAATGCAGGGGACATGGGTTCGTGCCCCGGTCCGGGAAGATCCCACATGCCGCGGAGCGGCTGGGCCCGTGAGCCATGGCTGCTGAGCCTGTGCGTCTGGAGAGATACAAAAAAAAAAAAAAAAAAAAAAAAAAAAAAAATAGAAATTCATAAACGCACTTTAAGTTCTGGCACGTCAAAAGTAAACAGCATTGTTTTTTCTTAAGCTACCTACTGGTTAGAGAGATCGCTCAGTTGATTTGAGGAGTATAAATATGGAGCTCATTTTTTTTCTCTGCATCTTGTCTTGGTCTTGAAATTGAGATTAATATTCAAATGCAAACAATTTGTGGAATTCCATCTGTGAATACTAGCTGCTATTAAAAGATGAGCATGTATCCTGTGTTTATCTACTAAAACATGCCCTAACTCAGTATGTTTAACCTGTTAGAAAAGCCATTAAGTGTGCTTTCTTACATTATTTAGTTCATTATATCATGAGTTTGTTCTATGAATAATACATTATGCATATAAGGAAATTAGAGAAATTATGGTAACACAGAAGGCCACACTCCTGGCACTAGCCGCGTTGAAATTATAACCAAAGCACTATCCTGGATATTGTGGATAAAATAGAAATTCACTGTAGTTATCATTTGTTATATAAAACATAATGGTAATTTTTAAAATCCTTAGAAATATCATATTTTTGTTTTTTCTCACAATCTCTCATCTTGAGTTCCCCAGAAAATAGGATCTAAGGACTTGAGATCAATGGGAAGGTAATCTGTTGAGACCTGTTCTCAGAGAGGTCTGTATTGAGGGGAAGTAGGATTGGACAGGGTGGAGAGTGGGACTTGAACATTGTGAAAACAAAGGACTCATCTGGTCTAAAGGTCAGCTTTGGAGCTAGGATGGATCTTTAAGCAAGGAGGCCAGGACTTAAAACCCCAGCAGAATTACTTACTGGATATAGGCTGCTCTGAGAACAAGACAGCCTTGGGCAAGGTGACTTTCTTCCTCTAAGAGCAATTCCCAGTGAGGGTCTCAGCTTTCACTACCCTGTCGAGTTTCTATTTATCAACACTACTTTACATGAATTTAGGCATGTTCAAAAATTCAGCCTATTATTTAAAATTTAGCACTGTTTTCATAATTAACAATGTATAATATTACCTTAAATACTGGAAGAGATCAGAACGTTTTCAACCATTTTAATTAATAAAAATGCTATTTATTAACTTTTCTATGCTGCTAATGATACTGATGTCTTATAAATATGTGTATTGTTACATTTGGGGGTATTGAAATTTGTCCAAAAACATTACAAAGTCAATTTCTGGTAAGAAAGCACCTAAATATTTTGTTGAAGTTTGAACACATGTTTAACCAGTAGGTAAATACATATTAATATGGAAAAAAAGATTTTACAAAGTCTTAGAGAAAATATAGTATTTGAAATTTCTGAATATATCTTATTATGAAAATTGTGCTAGGTAAATTTTAAAAATAAAAAAAAGCTATAATTTAAATCACCCAATAAACTTAAATAAAAATGCCACGTTGGTGTTTATCAATGTGATAACATAATAGAATTCAGTAAAACCATTCACACTTCAGAATTCCTAGAATGGCTCCTTATATCTTCTTGCCAGTCTTTCACAGGGTCAATGTAATTATCTACTTTTTACAGATAAGTAAACTGAGGTTTAAAGAGGATAAAGAAATTTGCCATTTAGCAAAAAACATGAAAATATGATCATGCCCCATATACACTTGAGAAGCTTCCATCATTAAAATCAGTGAAATCCATTGTGCTAACAGGAAGAATGGGTGGAGAGAAAAAAAATCATGAAAAGAAGACATAAAGATGAGACACTGCCATTGCACACTATAATAGTGTAACATATATATGGTAACGAAAGAGAAACACATGAATATGCATTGACTTGATAGATTTCTATACCCCATATATTGAGCTGTAATTACTTAGTTAAGTAGTTCAACAAAAGTGAGCACCTATTATGCACTAGGGACAGACATGTAAAGTATCTTGCACTCATGGGAGCCAACTTTTGGAAATTAGGGATTCCTCTCTTTAATTAGAGCCTTTTTAAGAAATGCATTGGTATAGGGGAAAAAATTTGTTTTCTTTTTTAAAAAGGGAGCTTCAACAAAAAGGGAGTTTTGTTGTTTTCTTTGAAAAAAACTCACGTGATAATTGATAACAATATATATGCATGTAACTTTAGGGATATCATTCAATAAGCTGTGAGAAGCAATTATGAGTTTAGAATTTGAAAAATCTATCTTTGACTTATTGAAGTCACTCTATTTTATGGAATTAGCTAATAATTTGGTAGTGGTTAGGCAGATATTACTGTACATCTTTCAAAAGAGACAGTGCATTTCTAAAGTCCATGTTCTTGTCTTTTTTATATACAAACTTAATTCTAATGTAACTTCCAGTATGACTTTATCTGAGGCTTCCCCTCTGGTTTATCCATGTTTCTAAATTTTAGCAAAAAAAGTTACATAAAATGTTAATGAATGTTTAGATGTGAAGTTCTAAACAAAGTCACATGAAAAAAACTAAACTACTTCTGGAACTTAATAGCTGTCAAAATAGAACAGAATAAAGTTTAAAGTAACTTCTCATATGTAATTTTTAGAGGTATGGGCCTGAGGGCTAAGAAAGAAAGAAAAGGAATAAATGTATAAAACAGAATATACATGTACAGAGAAAATTCTTCTATATTTTCTCCAATATTTTATTTAAGATGTTCAAACATTCTGTAAAGGTGAAAGAAATTTACATTGAGTACCCATCACCTACTATTAATATTTTACATTAATATTTTAATATGTTTAACATATATCTGCCCATTTATCCAGCCCTTTCCCATCTATGCTTCTTTTTTATCTATTTTAAAGTTAACCATGTTATTATTTTTAAATTATTAGTCAAGATTTTTATGATAGCTGTGCAAATCTTTGCAGAAATATTTTCTCAATCAACCCTGCCTTGAACACTCTGTTCTATTTAAAATTTCAACTTTCCCAACCTCCCCCCGAACAAGGCATCCAAATTCCTATTACAACATCTATATTTTTATATAACCCTTACCACTTCCCAGTTAACTATGAGAATGTAAACACCATAAAGGTGGGAATTTCTGTCTTTTAAGATCTAATTTATTTCAAAAGCCTAGAAGAGAGCCTGGTGCATAATAAGACCTCAATATATATTATTTGCACTTTCTTGTGTATATATGGGACAACCCAATATGTCTCATTGCACAGTATCCTCAAGTTTATAGTATATAACTTCAAGATTCCATTTGTAATTGTATGATTTTAAGATATTTATATAACTCTGCAAATTGATCCACAAGCCAATTCCCAAAAATGTCTCCCATTCATTTAAAAACTTTTAAAATTTTTCTTCTAAATTTATGTCTCTGTCCTGGAGATCTAACTTCCAAGATATAGTTTTAATTAAGAATAATGGCAGATAAACTGATTTCATTCTCCGTTTTCATGTCCACCATCAGTTTAATTTCCATTTGTTGGTACTGTTATTACCTATTGTCAAATTTCTACTACTTGTTTCTACTACTTCTATATTAACAGAGATATCAAAATTAATATGGTAATTGAAAACAAGAGACATATAAACATATAGTCTTTCCTGTCCAATCTCTCTCTCTGGAATTATGTATGGAAGACCAACAAACTTTCAAGATCAAAATAGTAGTTGTTAGAATGACAAAGCAGTAGGTTGGGTTTTTGATAGCCATCCTACTCTCTGTCATACCCTCAAATTGACACAAAGCCAGGCTCCTATGCTTCCAGTTTTAAGCTGTGCAGTTTGTTGTTTTGACAATCTGTTTATTATGACGAGGTCTCAGCTTTGACTTAATCTTGACATCAGCTGGCTTTTAGCTGCAAATCTGCAATTGAGATGGTGAAGCTGTCACTCTTGTTGACCTTTTAACAGCCTGTGACAGAGACTCATTTCCTTTTGCTAGACTTTAGTTAACCAGAGATTCTGTGGGCCAGTTTAAATCAGAGATTTGGAAACACAAACTAACAACCTGACAAATAGGAGTAAAACATTCAATGTGTTAAAACATGCTTGTTATTCCAGCAGATGATAGAAGAATTTTGAATTGGCTTGCATAAAATGGTTTTCAAAACACATAAGCCAAATTCAGCAGATAATTTTTTACTTCTCTCTTTTTAACTTTCCTTGTGAAGATGGCTCCTGAAAGTAAAACTCTTCAATTTTAGAGACTAGAATAATTTAGACTAAAATCTTTCCTTGTAATATTCAAGGGTAATGGACATTGAACATCACAAATTTAAAATATGTATATAAATAGAGTGTTTATTATGGCTTTAATATAAAATACTTTTAAAAAATACTGCAAAGGATTTCCCTGGTGGCACAGTGGTTGAGAGTCTGCCTGCCGATGCAGGGGACACGGGTTCGTGCCCCGGTCCAGGAAGATCCCACGTGCCATGGAGCGGCTGGGCCCGTGAGCCATGGCCGCTGAGCCTGCGTGTGCGGAGACTGTGCTCCGCTGCAACGGGAGAGGCCATAACAGTGAGAGGCCCACGAACCGCAAAAAAAAAGAAAAAAATACTGCAAAGATAAATGTCATTACATTGTTAAAGCATAAAAAAAAACCAGCCAATAATAAAGTTTCAAAAAAATAATATAAATTGCTTATATAGCAATACACATTTTCTATAGTTACATTACTATAATCTAAAGTTTAAATCTGAAAAATATGAAACTATTTATCAGTATTTATTCCTTAGGTTAGACACACATTTATTGGAAAGAATGTTATATGCTTTATTTTTATCAATAACCTTATACTCTTAAATTACATACAGTTACCCTATGACATTCTCAGAAAAGTATATTCATGATCTCTATTTTGGGGTCATATTTTCTCTTTTTTCCTTACAATTTTCCCTTGTAATTCTTCCCCATTACATGCCTGATTCATATTAATCCTTTAATACTAATTCTACCTCATCGTTATAATAAATCATTTTAATGAGCATTTTTAAAAACAGTTCTGACATTCTTCTCTAGTATTAAATAGCACAAATTAAGTAAATGGCAAATCATGATTTCATTTGTATTCACTGTAATAATGTTATTCATAAGACATTATTTTGGCATTTGTGTGAATGCAGCTATTTCCATGGAAATTTATTTTTATTTTGTTCTTAATTGAGTCAACTTGACTCATTGTTCTAGATGTTTTAGTTAACTGGCTCAGAGTATCTAAGACTTAATTCAGGTACAGATGGGAGGAAAGAAGTTCCACATTTCTAACAAGTGTTTTGTTTGCCCTGTTCAATGTTTAAAAAGGTAATGATAATTAAAATTTGGGAGAATTTATCTAGCAGTCAGAATTTCTGCCTTATCCTCACATAGATGCTTGGGAGGATGCAGGAATAAACTTTGCATTTGGAGGGTATTCTCCAGTTTAAGGATCCATTTAACTTTCATACTGTTCTGCTTCACTACGTTTTATTCACTTATCTCTTATAGGCCAATGAGATTGCATCGCCTATGACATAGGCTTTTTAAAAGAGTATTAGGGAAACCATGTCACTGTGTCAATTCTTAAGATTGGTTTGTCACCCATCAAGATTAGTTCTAATCTCAGTATAGGTACAGGATCTTATGTAACTAATACTGTTATGAGTAGACAGGTAATTAGGTAGAGTACAATTTGTTAGGTTTTAGTAAACCAATAAGGAAATATTTGTAGCAGAATCAACCACTTGCCTGGACTAAATGCCTAGTTTTGATTACAGGCAGGATACTCTCCCACCAGATAGATGTGGAGAATGGATTGGCTGCTTGTGATTCTTTGTGTTCATAACAATAGCTAGACCTAGAAAAAATACTTGAGTTGGGAAAATGTTACAGAACCAAGTTAATTCTTAAGACATTGTCAGAAAAAAAATGACAAATATTCCAAATATCACAGCCCTGATGGTAACCATGTTTTATTTTTTGTTCCTTCTTAAACATTTTAAGTTCCTACTTAAACAAGGTCCTGAACTTGGCTCTTTCAGCTCATTCAAGGTACTGCATTAGAAGTGGGAGCTTAATTTGTATTGGATCAACTTTTCTAATATTGCAGAATACAATATTTCAAGTAAGCATATTTTCTAGTTAGCAATCATTGTTGATTATAAGGTTTATTGTTGTTTCTTTAACAAGAAACAAAGATGAGCCTTAAAAAGCTTTCATACATCACTTCACCCTATAACACCCTTCCCCCATTGGTAAATCTTTATATTAGCTAACCTTTAGTTTTTATGTTCTTTTCTGCATTTTCACCATTATTGAAGAGAAAGTCCATCATTCACAAACATAGAAATTCTTGCTTGGCCATTTTCAGTAATGTGCAGCAGACTGTCCAGATTCTGCCCTTTACAGTATGACCTTCAACAAAACATTACCCGTTCTGGGTCTCTCTTTCATCTGTAAGTGTGGATAATACCACTTCGTTGGCCCACCCCATAAGGGTGCTTTGAGCATCAATGATGATTAAGTTAAAATCAAAGACAAATATTAACAAAAGCCTTTTATGCACTCACAAACCAGTCTTTAGAAGAGTTCAATACAAGGGCAATGAGTTGGAGTTTTTCTTTTCTTTTAAATAATTACTTGCTGATTACCTAACATTTTGGGGGCCAGATTCAGAAGTGTTTTTCAAGCTGTGGATCTGGAATTTGTACTAATTTACATATTTTAAAGAAAATAAGGTTTACTGTTGAAGCGTCCTATACAACAAAGAAACATTTTTAGGTTAGATGAAAATGCATGTCATGAAACTTGGATTAATTTCTCTGATGCTTAGTAAAATGCTTCTTAGGATACAAAATATTCTACCTTTAGGTAATGAATACTCACATGTTTTCTTCAATCCTCTCTAAGTCTTTCATAATATTCTATCTTTAGGTAATGAATACATTTTTTCTTCAATCCTAAGTCTTTCATAGTATTTCTAGGTATTTGTGAATAGGTTTCTATTTGGAAATAAACATTGGTATTTCTGTATTATGCAAAAGAAAGGTGTTTTATTTAAGTTTGCCTTTTTTTCTCATTCTATATTATAATCTGTATTTGACTCTGAATATGAATATAAGAAACGTGAGGAATTCAGACCAGTAATTGCTAACAGTTTTAACCACAGGGGAATTTGGTAGTTGGTGTCAAGTTTCCAGACAATTTATCATTAATTTGACACTGATAATATCACTGGGTATCATGTTATTATACTTTGAAGTAGAGATTTGTAAGAAATCATGTCTTTGATAAAAAAAAAGATGTTTATGAAATTAAAATAATAGTCCTCACCCTAAAGTTGACTCCTATTATCCATTAGAATTAAACTGCCAACTCAGAAAATCCTGCAAAAGCCAAACAGCCCTTAGGACACCAGAGTCCAGCCAATTACATGCCATGAGGCCAGCAGTTCTTGCATATAGTAAAGATGTGATGATTTCCTAGACTTCTAATCAGAGGTGGCCTTGGGAATATCACATGTTAATTCTGCAATGCTCTGAGGGAGTTTATAGCTTTGTTTTCTCAATAGCTACAGTGTTAGTGCTTATCAAAGCTTACACCTCAAACTTTTAAATGTAAATGTATCTTCACTATTCTCATACTGCTAGCATCAAGAAAGTATTTAAGCACATAGGGAGTTAAACTAATATAACTGGTCCTTAAATATAGTTATTCAAAAGCCATGATAGATCTACAAGAAAAAGATATGACTCAAAATGGGGAAAATACTCTAGATTGTCCCAAATTCTCAAATTTATAGTCCTTTCTATCACTGATAAATACATCTAGTTTTCTTATCTGAGTGGTTTGCTTACTACTTTTTAGCTGCTTGTAATTAACATGAAAATATCAAATTAAAGGATATTGCAAATAAAAACATATGAATCTATTTTGTTAAATTAATTTAAGATTAATTTAATTTAAAAAATATATGAAGGACTTTCCACATAAGAATAGCATGTTTGTTTATCAGGATTAAGGGATATAATAAAGCCATTTAAATAGCTATACTTGTACCTCAAATTTAAAAAAAAAATTAGAAAAAGAGCATATATTGTTAGTAAGAGAGACATAATTACATGTTCATAAGAAACACTTATAATTAGAAAGAATCCATGGATTTCCTTATTACAAATAGAAAGTGCTGCCTATCTACATACTGAATGTGGATAAAAGTCTACAAGCGATACATTTTTGCTCAAATAAACTTATTTCATCAGGCCTCTAGTTGCTAAGGAAAACACAGGCATTCCCCTTTTACTAATGATAATTGTGCATTATTATTACACACATTAAGACTCTTCATATGTTTCAGTTATTTATGAATTATTGTTAGACACATTTTATAAGTCAGAAAACAATAGCAATTGGGAAATGTGGTTCAATAGTTAGTTTATACAAATTATTCAAAGGCAACATTACTAAGCTCTTTTTAAAGGTGCACTGAATTCAAAAACTACTACACTTAAAAGTAATTTATCTTTTTTCTGTAACTAGACACAAAACTATACTTATATTTCCATTAACTTTTCTACTTGCAATGCTCAAATATCAGTTTAGGACAATTGGAAAGAATATTTTATAAGTAGTTAATAAATTATAAAATATTATACTGTATATTTTAGGAATGAGTTTTAGTAGAGTTTTAGTAAATAATAAGAACATTTAATTATGGGAAGTAAGAAATGTTGATTATATAAAGCCGAATTATTTGAGGTTGACATTTTGAATACCTTCAAATTACTCTGCAACTTGTATTTTTATACTAAATGGGAAACAGAATTCTGGACTGAAAAAATTCCTAAACTGATATTGCAGCTCAATTATTTTATGTACTTAGTACATTTTATAAGCATTTTCACTTGAAATATTAAATTTACCACTTGGTTGAAAATAAAAGGCCATATAGCTCATCTTGAATACACAAACATGTAAAGGACAGGGAATTTTATATGTTTAACGGAAATATCTTTCCTTCAGGTTTATTTTCTACCCATAACACATCTATATTTGCTACCCTATGATACAATTAAAAGTCAGAGGTCAAGGGAAGAGTCAAGATGGCAGTGTGGGAAGACATGGAGTTAGTGTCTCCCCACAACTAGGGCACTTGCCGGCCATTGGTAGGGGGCTCTGACCCTGACCCCCAAGAGGATGGGAGGAAACACAGAGTGAACCAGTAGGATGTAGGGGAGACTGAGTGGGGGAGGAGAAGTGGAAGCCAGACAAGATCAGTCTGGGGAGGTCGATCTTGGCTGGGGAGATCAGGAGAGGCAGGTGAAAGGGACTCTCCGGGAAAAGCGCGAGAGGATGGAGGGGGATATCCTGGCCCACTCGGGCTGGGGAGCTTGCTGAGCTCCCAAGCCAGTTCCCCCACTCCAAAGCCCCACCCAGCCTACGTGGGTCCTGGGGACATAGGAGGGGGACTGGGGATATCAGGAGTGGCAGGTGAGAGGGGCCCTCCAGGAAGAGTGGGAGAGGAGTAGAGGGCAATTGTCCCACCCACTCAGACATGGGGAGCTTGCTGAGCTCTCAGTCCAGTCCCCTGCCCTCTAATGCCCCCTGCAGGCTGCATGGGTCCTTGTGGGCATAGGAGGGAGGACAGGGAGATCAGGAGAGGCAGGCGAGAGGGACCCTGCGGGAGGAGCAGGAGAGGAGCCAGAGGGCGATTGCCCTGCCCAATTGGGCATAGGGAACCTGCTAGGCTCCTCCCGTCTGGGGTCTGAGAGGGCCCCTCCTGCCTGCCTCTCCTGATCTCTGGGGCTCCCAGAATGGTCCCCTCCCCTCCAAGGCTCCCACGCCCCAGCAGCATTGGTCCTGGGGGCATAGAAGGGAGGCCCTGGAGATCAGGAGAGGCAGGCAGGAGGTGCCCTCTCAGACCCCAGACTGGAGGAGCAGGAGAGGAGATGAGGGTGTTTACCCCACCCACTTGAGCCCAGGAAGCCTGCTGGGCTCCCAGGTGAGGTCCCCTGCCCTTTGAGACCAGGGGTGGAGAGCATGCCTGGGCCCCTTCTGTTCCTTGAGCCTAAGCCTCAACCCCCACAGCCCCTAGGACCTTTTCCAGCCCTGTGGGTCCTAAGCATTGACCCTGCCCAACACCCAAACCTCACCGTTGCTTAGGCCCCGCTCTCCACAGTCAAGGCCTTCCCCCCACACCACCCTTTTTTTTTTTTTGCTTTTGCTTCTTCCTCCTCCTCTTTCTTACTACTGAGGTACTGATGTACCTTCTGGTTCTTCATTCATCTATATTTTTACATTCTTTCTAACATATCTGTTAGTTTCCCAGTCTACTTTGATTTTTTACTTTGTTATTGTTCTCTCTTTTTATTTTTGCTGCCGCATGCGGCTTGTGGGATCTTGATTTGTGAGCCCAGGGTCGGACGCAAGCTCCTGCAGTGGGAGCTCCAAGTCCAAACCACCGGACTACAGAGAACCTCAGACCCAGGGAATATTCATAAGAGTGAGGTCTCACAGAGTTCCTCATCTCAACACCAAGAGCCAGCTATACCCAATAGCCTACAAACTCCAGTTTTGGAAGCCTCAGTCCAAACAACCAGTAAAACAGGAATACAATCCCACTCATAAAAACAAAATGAGACGGCAAAAAAAATATGTCATAGATGAAGGTTTAAGGTAAAAACCTACAAGACCAAATAAATGAAGAGGAAATAGGCAATCTACCTGCAAAAGAATTCAGAGTAATGATAGTAAGATGATCCAGAATTTCGGAAATAGAATGGAAGCATGGATTGAGAAAATACAAGAAATGTCTAACAAAGATCTAGAAGAACTAAAGAACAAACAAACAGAGATGAACAACACAATAACTGAAATGAAAAATACACTAGAAGGAATCAATCACAGAATAAAGGAGGCAGAAGAATGAATAAGTGAGCTGGAAGACAAAATGGTGGAAATAACTGCCGAGGAGCAGAATAAAGAGAAAAGAATGAGAAGAATTGAAGACAATCTCAGAGACCTCTGGGCCAACACTAAATGCACCAACATTCAAATTATAGGTGTCCCAGAAGAAGAAGAGAAAAAGAAAGGGTCTGAGAAAATTTTTGAAGAGATTATAGTGTAAAACTTCCCTAACATGGGAAAGGAAATAGTCTCCAAAGTCCAGGAAACACAGAGAGTCCTATACAGGATAAACCCTAGGAAAAACACACCAAGACACATAATAATCAAACTAACAAAAATTAAATTCAAAGAAAATATATTAAGAGCAGCAAGGGTAAAACAAAAAATAACATACAAAGGAATCCCCATAAGGTTATCAGTTGACTTTTCAGTGGAAACTCTGCAGGCCAGAAGGGAATGTCAGGATATACTTAAAGTGATGAAAGAGAAAAACCTACAACAAAGATTTCTCTACCCAGCACGGATCTCATTCAGATTCGATGGAAAAGTCAAAAATTTTTCAGACAAACAAAAGCAAAGAGAATTCAACACCATCACACCAGCTTTACAACAAATGCTAAAGAAACTTTTCTAAGGTGGGAAACACAAGAAAAGAAAAAGACCCACAAAAACAAACCCAAAACAATTAAGAAAATGGTACTAGGAACATACATATTGATAATAACCTTGAATGCAAATGGATTAAATGCCTCAACCAAAAGACACAGACTGGCTGAAGGATGTAAAAATAAGACCCATATATATGCTGTCTACAAGAGACCCACTTCAGACCTAAGGACACATACAGTCTGAAAGTGAAGGGATGGAAAAAGACATTCCATGCAAATGGAAATCAAAAGAAAGCTGGAGTAGCAATACTCATATCACATAAAATAGACTTTAAAATAAAGACTCTTACAAGAGATAAGGAGGGACACTACATAATGATCAAAGGATCAATCCAAGAAGAAGATATAAAAATTATAAATGTTTATGCACCCAACATAGGAGCACCGCAATACATAAGGCAAATGCTAACAACCATGAAAGGAGAAATCAACAGTAACACAATAATAGTAGGGGAATTTAACACCCCACTTACACCAATGGACAGATCATCCAAACAGAAAATAAAAAAGGAAACACAAGCTTTAAATGACACAATAGAGCAGATAGATCTAATTGATATTTATAGAACTTTACACCCAAAAGTAGCAGAATACACTTTCTTGTCAAGTGCACATGGAACATTCTCTAGGATAGGTCACATCTTGCGTCACAAATCAAGCTTTGGAAAATCTAAGAAAATTGAAATCGTATCAATCATCTTTTCTCACCACAACGCTATGAGATTGGAAATCACTTACAGGAAAAAAAACTGTAAAAAACACAAATACATAGAGGCTAAACAGTGTGCTACTAAATAACCAAGAGATCACTGAAGAAATCAAAGAAGAAATAAAAAAATACATAGAAACAAATGATGATGACAACACGACGGCATAAAACCTACAGGATGCAGCAAAAGCAGTTCTAAGAAGGAAGATTATAGCAATTCAATCTCACCTCAAGAAACAAGAAAAATCCCAAATAAACAATCTAACCCTACACGTAAAACAACTAGAGAAAGAAGAATAACGAAAACCCAAAGTCAGTAGAAGGAAAGAAATCATAAAGATCAGAGCATAAATAAATCAAATAGAAATGAAGAAAATAGCAAAGATCAATAAAACTAAAACTGGTTCCTTGAGAAGATAAACAAAATTGATAAACCCTTAGCCAGACTCATCAAGAAGAATAGGGCGAGGATGCAAATCAATAAAATTAGAAAGGAAAAGGAAAAATCACAACAGACAATGCAGAAATACAAAGGATTGTAAGAGATTACTACAAACAACTGTATGCCAATAAAATGGACAACCACAAAGAAATGGATAAATGCTTGGAAAGGAACAGTTTTCCAAGATTGAACCAGGAAGAATTAGAAAATCTAAACAGACCTATCACAAGTAATGAAATTGAAACCGTAATTAAAAATATTCAAACAAACAAAAGTCCAGGACCAGAGAGCTTCACAGGTGAATTCTATCAAACATTTAGAGAAGAGCTAACACCTATCCTTCTCAAACTCTTCCAAAAAATTGCAGAGGAAGAAACACTCCCAAATTCATTCTATGAAGCCACCATCACCCTGATACCAAAACCAGAAAAAGATATCACAAAAAGGAAAATTATAGACCAATATTACTGATGAACATAGATACAGAAATCCTCAATGAAATACTAGCAAACAGAATCCAGCAGCACATTAAAAGGATCACACACCATGATCAAGAGGGATTTATCCCAGGGATATAAGGATTCTTCAACATACGCAAATCAATGTGATACACCACATTAATAAATTAAGGAATAAAAAACATATGATCATCTCAATAGTTGCATAAAAAGCTTTTGACAAAATTCAACGCCCATTTATGATAATAACTATTCAGAAAATGGGCACAGAGGGAGAACCTACCTCAACAGAATATAAGCCATATATGACAAACCCACAGCAAGCATCATACTCAATGGTGAAAAATTGAAAGCATTTCCACTAGGTTTAGGAAAAGACAAGGATGTCCACTCTCGCCACTCTTATTCAACATAGTTTTGGAAGTCCTAGCCATGGCAATCAGAGAAGACAAAGAAATAAAAGGAATACAAATTGGAAAAGAAGAAGTAAAACTGTCACTATTTGCCAATGACATGCTACTATATACTAGACATTTCACCAAGGAAGACATACAGATGGACAAGAGGCACATGAAAAGATGCTCAGCATCACTAGTTATTAGTGAAATGCAAATCAAAACTACAATGAGGTATCACCTCATGGCGGTCAGAATGCCCAGTATAAAAAAAGCTAGAAACAATAAATGCTGGTAAGGGTGTGGTGAAAAGGGAACCCTCCTACACTGTAGGTGGGAAGTGTATAGCTGATTCACTTTGTTATAAAGCAGAAACTAACACAGCATTGTAAAGCAATTATACTCCAATAAAGATGTTTAAAAAAAAGAACCTAGAATTAAAAAAATATATTTTGAAAATTAAGAACAAAGTTGGAGGGCCTAATCCACCTAATTTCAAGAATTACTGTAAAGCCACAGTAATCAAGAGAATGTAGCATCAGTATAAAGGTAGATATAAAAGTAGAATAGGTAGAAGAAATAGGCGACCCAAAAAACATTCACATACATAATCATTCAATACTCTCCTAAGGTGCCAGTGTAACTCAGTTAGGGACAGATTCTTTACAAAAGAAAAAAAAAAGAAGCATACTGAACTATATACCATGTGATAAAAACAGGAATCTTTATCCATGTCTAACACAATCCACACCATTTACCTCCATACAGAATATGCAATACACAAACATGCACACTATAATATGGAGTTGCAGAAAATTTTTACATTCTGAGATATTCTTCAGCAAAAATATGGAATAAACTACTGATTCACATAAAACGCTATGCTAAGCAGAAGTCACATGCAAAAATAGAAACATTCTATATAATTACCATCTTTGTAAAGCTCTAGACAAGGGGAAAAAAACCTTAATACCAGTAGTTATATGCAAGAACAAATAAGTTTTGTTCAGGTAAATATTTTACTTTGGGTCTTTGATTATCCTATGTATTTACAGCAAAATTATTTATAAACTTATTTATATAAACTGTATTTATAAACTTAAGACAGAATTCTTCGACCTGTGGTTAAATTGTGTTACTTTTGTCCACTTTTTAAACTATTGGAGTCTCAAGGATTACCACATGTTGTGGTATGTGACACTTCTTATAACAGTGATTTGGCTAAAACACGTGGAGCAAAAACAATTACAGAAAATTGGTTGTGCTTTTGATTTGGTCAAAATAAATTTGGTCAACAATAAATATCTCCAATTAGGAGATTTTACCTGGGATGACAGTAAAAATATTAATGTCTATGTGTATGACCATTATCAAAATTCTTCCTCCCATTCCTCGCCTCTTTTTTTTGTACTACTATAGATGACAGTCTGCTGTTGTCCTGGATAGGGAGCTACAGATTTGAAGAAATTAAGAAATAAAAGGTAGCAACTTTGCATAGATTAGTATTTGGTGAGAAGAAAAGACAGGAAGAGACAAGAATCAGGAAATAGTGAGAGCAAAGGGAAAGAAACAACCTAATAAGTGGCTGAGAGAGGGGTTTGAGAAACAAATAAATGAGATATGAATGGAAGAGCTAACCTGATGTGGAACAACATCCAGCAGGGGGACTTTTAAAGAGATTTTGCCATATATCTTGTGTTATCATTTTCCTCTCTTGAGAGATCCTCCATATAAAGCTACATTAATTTTCACTAAAAAATCTGATTTATATTTATTTTGATCCATTCTTATGCAGAGATTTACTCAAATAGCTCAATTTTGTTTGTATCACTCATGTGTTGGGTTATGATATGGCATTAAAAATTTAGGCATTTCAATGCATTTATATCCATCAGACATTGACCCTCTCACTCTTGGTTGTGACTTTTTGAAATTCTAAAAATTGTGTCTAATTTATTTTCAGTTCAGTAGTTCTGTTAAAAAATCCACTCATAATAGTTAATAGTTAGAAACAATTTATACCTCCTACAATAGGAAAATTGTTGAGGAAATTAGATTGGTTAAAAAAACAGTGTATATATACTAAAAGCAAAGATTATAAAAATTGATAACTATGATGATGTACTTTTCACTAATTTGCAGAGTTAAAAACAATCATGAAGGGCTTCCCTGGTGGCTCAGTGGTTGAGAGTCCGCCTGCCAATGCAGGGGACACGGGTCCGTGCCCCGGTCCGGGAAGATCCCACATGCCGTGGAGCAGCTAGGCCCGTGAGCCATGGCCGCTGAGCCTGCGCGTCCAGAGCCTGTGCTCCGCAATGGGAGAGGCCACAACAGTGAGAGGCCCACGTACCCCAAAAAAAAAAAAAAAAAAATCATGAAATCACTGCCCAAAACCTTAAAGATCCCATCAAACAAATCAGAGAACAAAAACTTATAGACTGTTTTATTCTTTCCTTTACTTCTAACTTCATAACTTCCTCTTATTGAGAAAGTAAGGCAAACTCATTACAAGAAAATCAGAAAACACGGATGCAACAAGAACGTATAGAGCAATCATAATCTCAGTCATCTTGTGTTGGGTTTGGTGATTATCTTTCTACATCATTTTATTTGTATATTATGATCATTATTATTATTACATAGAATCATATTGCACAAGAAATGCATAAATTTACCACAATCCAAAGCCTCTGAATGTGAGGCTGTTAGGGTTTGCTTTGGCCCAGTGTGAGATGATTTAATGACTAGGACTGGGAGTGGTGTACACCAACTTGTTATCATTCCATTGGCCAGATTTTAGTTACATGGTTGTGTCTAGGGCCCAGGGAATTGAGGAATGTGATCCATCTGTACTATGAGGAATGTGATTGAGGAATGTGTCTAGGGCCCAGGGAATTGAGGAATGTGATCCATCTGTACTATGAGGAATGTGATTGAGGAATGTGTCTAGGGCCCAGGGAATTGAGGAATGTGATCCATCTGTACATCTAGATTGTCCCAACCGTGAACAGAAAGCACAAAATAGAACAGTTGCCTAAAACTTAACATTTGAAAGGTAAATTAAACAAGCTAAAAAATAAATAATAAACTTATTTAAAATACAGAACAGTACAAATTTCTCCAACTAGTTTGCTAAAAATAAGATGAGTGAGGGTGATCATTTTTGACCAACCATAATTATAAATGACTTGTTATACATTGTAAAGTACAATTTAATCAATTCTTTAGATTTACTCTATGCATATTTATTCTATATAGTTTTTTAAAACATCTAATGTACCCACTGTATTGTGTGTATTTATAAAGAAAGAAGCAGGTCTTAGAAACTTAAAAATTAAACAAAAATATCATGAATAAAAGAAGTCTTTCTTTAATTTTGAAAGATTTCCTAACAGGGGGAAACAACCTTCAGGTGAAGCAGAGTTTTATTATCCTTGATGTTCAGTTTCTTCTTGTTATTTTTTCCTGCAGCAAAGAATTCTGATAGAGTCAAATATAATTAAACAAAATGAGAAGCTATTTCCATCTATACAAAGAATGCCAAACAATATTTGAATTTATATGTAACCTTGAATTGTTATTTATCTTTTATATTCAAGCCATGCCTATTAATTAGTTTGTAAATTTTGTCATGACTGTGACCCTGTCACTGTAGATGGTGATTTTTTTAAAATACCACTGTGTCAGGCTTTTTTCCTCTCTTGCCCTGGTGATGGCAGATAAAATTAGAACTGGAATAGTTCAATCTGGACAGTGGTGTGGATAAACATAAAGATGGAGAATGCATCTCATAAACTTAGGATCTCTAAGGACTGAAGCATCACCTTCTTCACTGCTATGTCCTTGGCACTTATTATCTTTCCTACCACATAGTAATTAATAAGTGTTTGGTAATGAGATACTAAACAATATTTTTTGCCCTGCTGGCTTTGAGAAGTGTATTTTAAGCTTTTGGTTTGGAAATATATGGTGTATCTCTTCGACAATGGTTTTTGCTGTATTTGGAAAGAGGCAGTAATTTATAGTGGTGAAATAAGTTTATTACGGGGATAGATTGCCTGGGTTCAAATCCCTGCTCTGCCACTTATAAGTTGTATGACCTTGGGAAAGATGCTAACCTCTGTGTAAAAAATTTTCAACTAGAAATGGAAGACAATAATAGCCCATATCTAATATGGCTGATGTGATAATCTAATGTGTTTATACAAGTACTTAAGACATAGTAAGCACTAAAGGATCCTTCTTAGCTCATTTAATGAAACCTGTAGCTAAATTAAGCATACTTACTTCCTTGTTTTTGAGTGACTCCAAATATATGTAATACAAAATTGTTAGTGTTTTATAAATTAAGCAGCAGTATTTCTTTAAAATACTTTGAAAACGTAAGTATCTTGATGGTTTTCATTTCTAAACCATTTTGAAAATAATCATTTATTCTTTGTGTTTTTCTTTTAGTAGAATTATCCTTCTATATAGCTTTCCTGTGTCAATCAAATGAGATCACTTGCTATCATATTTTAGAAACAATACCAATAAAAAGATAGAGTCTTAACATTTGGGAAACTAATAATACTAATTATAAAACTTTTACCCAAACACAGGGGGAAGGATATAGTTTTCATGGGTGTTGTACGATGAAAATATAAAGAACATGAAGAGATTTCTTTTAATATAGTAGTATATTTTTATACTCCACTTCTTTAGAAATTATGGATATAGATTCTATTTTGGTTTGTGTATCAAAGTAATTTTCCAGGGTAGAAATCTTTCTGATAGTCATTTTTATTCATTTTATTTGTTTGGGTTCACCTTTTCAGTGAACAATTACACACTGGTTTCAGGATTTTTTCTGTTGGATGAACATAGTAAACCCAATCCCCAGGTTGCTGAAGTGGAGAGGTAACTGTTAATGTCATCAGAACTAGGAATGTGAAGCTGAAAGTGGTGACATATAAACAGTGCAACTAGTCATTTTCCATATAGTAATATTATTCAAGGGTCTCTAATGAGTTCCTTTAGAAAAACAATAAAATGACTTTCCATTGCATAAACTGGTCATCTTTTTAAAAGAGAATATAACTTTGTTATTCTGAAAGTTGGAAAATTGAACTTATTCAATTTTCAGTTAGCAGTGTAAATAGTAGAATGTAGTGATGGTAACAGCCCTCCTGAGGTCACATTATTATTATTCTCATTCTGCTACTTTTAGACAAAAGTTGATATGAAGATTTAGGAACTTTACATGATAGTTCAAAAGACTCCAAGAAAAGAAATCTGTCACATTTAAACTAAGAAGACTGTTTCAATGAACATATTTTATATGATTATGCTTTTTTGAATTGTTAGATTTTTAGATATAGTCCTATAAAACTACCTCTTATTCCTATTATCCTAAGATATAATACAAAAATTCAAATTTAATGAAATAAGCAATTAATCATAGTCCTTCTGAAAAATTCACATCACAGACTATTATATCCATCTGCAAATTATGTGTTTATTTGAGATCTCTATTTGACAGATATTGTAATTCTCAGGTAATAACCAAATGAGGACAATAGTGTATTCTTAGAAATTTGTTATACGGATTACAAAAAAAATTATAGCAAGAATAATAGCTCTCCAATGATTGGATAGTTAAAATCATTTCCAATTTATGTAAAAGAATATTAACAGTATGGTTTAGAACATAGATTTCTGAGCTAGAGACTTGGACTAATGTCTTTAGTTCTACCTATCAAGCACCAGCAAATAAGTTTTTCCAAGTAATCTAGCCCCTCTATTTTGTTTCTTGATCACTAAAAGTAGGATAATGATATCATAATGATATAGTGAAAGTGTTATGATGATTGTATGAGATAATTTTCTAGATTTAATGAAATTATAACTGACTAGTCCAGAGAAATCTCTTTCTAATTCACAATCATGAAGATTTATCAGAGGGGTGTTTGCTTTTCACCCAATTATAGTTATTTCTTCAATTGGAGAAGATATTTTTACTTCCAATATTAAGTTAGTTTTTATGATAATTAACTAATAACTAATGAATCACCATGAAATAGGGTGAAACTAAAAATTTTGTGACTGGTAAGATATTGGGCATGATCAAATCAAAACAAATGTCGAGTATGAACTGCCAATAAGCGAGAACTATTAGAAACTACATGAATATCAGCCCCCCAAAAGATAAATACATAGAAAAAGAAAATACGCCATATTAACAAAACGAAGATAAGCATGTTAATAGTTTCTATTGAAAAGTGTCCTTTGACATCATGATTTTTTTTCCTGTGTTTTGTTTTTGTTTTTGTTAGGGGCTTTTGAGAAGTCTAATATACTTTGTGATAGGTGGATCCTGCTTAAGATGACAGCTGTCAGTTGTCAAATGAATGCACAGAAAAAACTATTTTTATTTTTACAAGTGTATCGGTAGTATACTATTAATAATTCAACTGAAATCAAAGAAATTCTGTTTTTCTATAATGTAATTATTGTTACATGGGGCTTCTTACCAATTCTACTTTCTTTCTCCAATTAAAAAAAATTTATTACTCAAAACCCATGATTTACATCAGAGTTCACTCTTGGTATTGTATATTCCTTAGGTTTTGACAAATGTATAATGACGTGTATCCACCATTGTAGTATCATATAATCCTCTGTATTCTGCCTATTCATCCCTCCCTCCCCCACACACCCTGGCAATCATTGATCTTTTTACTATCCCCATTGTTTTGCTTTATCCAGACTGTCATATAGTTGGAATTGTACAATACGTAGCCTTTTCAGATTGACTTCTTTCACTTCGTGATATGCATTTAAGATTGTTCCATGTCTTCTCATGCCTTGATATCATATTTATTTTTAGCACAGAATAATATTCCATTATCAGCATGTACCAAAGTTAATTCATTCATCATTTAAGGACATCTCATTTGCTTCCAAGCTTTGGAAATTATGAACGAAGTTGTGATAAATGTACATGTGGAGGTTTTTGTATGGACGTAAATTTTCAAATTTTATGGGTAAATATCAAGAAGTACAGTTGATGGATCATATGGTAAGAATACATTTAGTTAAGTAAGAAAATGTCAAACTGTCTTCCTAAATGGCTACACCATTTTGTATTCTCACCAACAATAAATGAGAGTTTTTGTTACTCCATATCCCTGCCAAAATTTGGTACTGCCCAGTGTTTGGGATTTTTGTCATCCTTATAGGTATGTAGTGTTATTTCATTATTGTTTTAATATGCAATTCCTTAACGACTTATGATCTTGAGTATCTTTTCATACACTTATTTGCCATCTGTATACCTCTTTGGAAAGGTATCTGTTTGAGTCTTTTGCCCATATTTTGATTGGATTGTTCATTTTCTTATTGTCTAGTTTTTTTTTTTTTTTTTTTTTAAGCGGTGCGGGGCCTCTCACTGTTGTGGCCTCTCCCGTTGCGGAGCACAGGCTCCGGACGCGCAGGCTCAGCGGCCATGGCTCACGGGCCCAGCCGTTCCGCGGCATGTGGGATCCTCCCGGACCGGGGCACGAACCCGTGTCCCCTGCATCGGCAGGCGGACTCTCAACCACTGCGCCACCAGGGAAGCCCCTTATTGTCTAGTTTTAAGAGTTCTTCGTATGTTTTGATTAACAGTCCTTTATCAGATATGTCTTTTGCAAATATTTTTTCTAGTCTGCAGCTTGTTATCTTATTCTTTTGACAATGTCTTTTACAGAGTAAAAATTTTGAATTTTAATGAAGTCCAGCTTATTAATTATTTTCATGGACTATGCCTTTAATGTGTACCTAAAAAGTCATCATTATTTGCAAGTTACCTAAATTTTAGCCTATATTATCTTTTAATAGTATTATCATTTTCTATTTCACATTTAGGTCTGTGACCCACTTTGAGTTAATTTTTGTGGAGGATGTAAAGTCTGTGTCTAGATTCACTTTTGTGCACGTGGATGTCCAGTTGTCCCAGCACCATTTATTGAAAAGACTATCTTTTTATCATTGTATTGCATTTTCTTCTTTTTCAAAGATCAGTTAACTATATTTATGTGGGTCTATTTCTGGGCTCTCTATTGTGATCCATTGATCTATTTTCCTATTCTTTTGCTAATACCACACTTTCCTGATTACTGTAGCTTTATGTAAGTTTCGAAGTTGGGTGGTGTCAAGTTTTTGACTTTTTTCTTCTCCTTTAATATTCTGTTGGGAAAGGTTTTCTTTTTTTAATTTAATAATATACAGACTGGAATTGTTTTTCAGGTATATTTTATATTCTAGAGCAAGAATTGGCAAACTTTTTTACTAAAGAGTCAGACAGTATATATTATAGGCTTGTGAACAATAGGTTCTCTGTCTCAACTATTTAACTCTGCTTTTTCAAGTGAAAGCACCTTTGATAAAATATAAATGAATTATAGATTGGCTGTGTTACAATAAATTTTGATTGCAAAACCAGTTGCTGGGCCAGATTTGGTCCAAGGGCCACAGTTTGCTGAATCCCTGTTTTAGACTATGACTTCCTCACCAGCAGGAACATCTGTGGGATAGGGACCATATGTGTTTTGTTTACTACCTTGTAACTGGCACCAAACAAAGTTCTTGGCACCTAGTGTGGACTTAATAAGTGTATGGTGAAGAGATAAATACAAGAATATTTTTTCATTGGAAACATTTATTAATATTTTATTTCTTAAAAATGATATTTTACTTATAATTTAGTAGTGCAGATCCTATCTTCAGCAAAGCTTAAACTTCATTAAAAGGATTCTGGTTATAGAAGCTAATGATTAATGTATATTCCTCAGTGAGAAGATTATTATTGCATATTTCTTTGTGAATAATATATACAGTCATCCACAACTACTGGTAATAGTTTGTACAGTTTGATGGGTCTATAACATAAGAAGAAAAATATTGATACTATTCCCATTAGGTAACCTTAATTTCTATGTTTAATACCGATGACTCTATGTAAGATTTGTAATGGAAAAATACATTTAGCTAAAATACATATTATATAAACAAGTTTCTCATGCCTCTGAAGTAGATACTCTCAGCCAAACATAAGATACGATGCTGACATTTTTCAGTAAATTTTGTTGTATAAGTGAGAGGTTTCTTCTGAAAACTAAGTTTATTTCATATTTTAATTTAGCATTTCAAAATGTCTGCATAAAGTTATTTAGAAGCACATTTCTGTAAATTACAGCCTATTTTAGTAGTCAATTATAGTATTAATATTCATATTTCATTCTAGCCTGCTGATATTCTTTGTTCTAACAGAATATGCAAACCTTTGTTAGTATTCACTGTTAACATCCCGTTAACAAATCACATGGGGAAAAAATGTTTAGCACATTGAGAGTGCAATCTGAAAGGAGGATTTTGTTCTTGTGGGAACTGAGAGGCATACTGGTATAGATAATCAGAAATAGGAAATTATCTAGAAGAGTTTTGTTTTTGCTCAGGAAAAGTTATATTTATGGATTATAATTTTATTTATTAACATAGATACATATGATAAATACCAGTTTATAAAAATCATGTGGGAGTTTTACTTTTAATAAAATTAATTTTAATAAATTATTATGTCTCAGTTAGAAAATGGAAATTTTTCTTAGCATATCAAGTTTCACTTTATGATTAAAATTTACACTGTAAAATCTTTAATTCTTATATTATTGAATATAAGAATAATCATGGAGCTTGCAGGAGCCCCAAGAGTATCTAAAAATTAATACAGTATCTTCTCTGTGGATTATAAAATTACTATAGTTATTGGTGTCATTTTTGCCCATGAGAAAGCAATACAAATGACTGATGATAAAAATTCTTGGGCCAAAGTCTCTGCAATGGCCATTGAATATCCAAGCAGATATCTTAGTGGATTTCATTAATGTCAACGGGGATCCACTACTTTAGGTAAATTCCTCAAGTACAGTAAGCTAATTGGACTTGTCTAATGTTAACCATTATGGTTTCTGAATTTGTTTCCATAGTAGCATATTTAGACCTATGGTAAATAAAGCCTTTATTTATACCTTACATTGCTAATGAACAATAGCCAGAAATGTTAAAGAATAAAAACAAAGATTTAATATAGTCTATTAAACTATATTTTAATTATGTTTTAACAAAAAGTTTCTTAATGATGCACAACCGCAAGTTACGACTACCCGATGTTTACTACTAGGGCACTCCATCCAACTTTCCGGCCCTGACCTTATTATATATGAGTCCTAGTTTCCTATCTCTCAAGCAATTTATAGGCTATTTCCATTTGCACGTGCTGCCTTTGCCTCGAAGCTCATGTACCTGGGGCGTGGTATTCAGCCTTTTGCAGCTTGAGGTGGGATGTGTGGGGACTGAAATTCCCATCTGCGAGCTGCGGTTGTGCATGAGAATACACCCTTTGTGGTACCGCATCTCCGGGAAGTTCTCAGCTCTGTGCGTTCAGTCCCCCAGGAACCATGGACTTTAATTTACCTTGTTAAGTGCAGACCACCTCTTCTTTCCTCTCTCCTGCCCATTTCCCTGTTGGTTTGTTTTGTGTTTTTTTTAAGTTGAAAAACCATTTATTTCACCGTTAAGAAAAAAGCGATCCAACTCTTACGTGTCTACCTGCCATAAGCTTTTGGGTCAAAAAGACTCAGGAGCAGTGACACTCCCACAACACTCACTGGAAGCAGGAGGCGGGGATACAGCACAACCCCCACCCGTTTCTGCACACAATGAGGCCTGCTGGGAGAACAGAACATGATGGGAAGCTACAGAAGTATCGAAGGACAGAAAGAACAGGTTTAAAAATTGACGTCATAATTTTCCTTTCTCTCAGCATTCCTATCTCCTAATAAGTAAGGCTAGAAAGGTTAAGTTTTCCTTTAGGGCAAGTCCAAACAATAATTATAGGAGCCTCAAAAATTTAACCTTTCCGGGCTTCCCTGGTGGCGCAGTGCTTGAGAGTCCACCTGCCGATGCCGTGGACGCGGGTTCACGTGCCCCAGTCTGGGAAGATCCCACATGCCGCGGAGCGGCTGGGTCCGTGAGCCATGGCCACGAGCCTGCGCGTCCGGAGCCTGTGCTCCGCAACGGGAGATGCCACAACAGTGAGAGGCCCGCGTACGGCCAAAAAAAAAAAAAATTAACCTTCCCTATGATCTGCACTGAAATATTCTGTGGGGGTCTAGACTCCAGTTCTTCATAAAGAATATATCCAGTGAAAAATAATACTAGTTTAACTTTAATCCTCAAAATATCACAAGGGTTAATATTAACTACACTTTATTGATACAGGAACTGAGGCTTAGAGGGCTTTGTCAACTTACTCAAAATTGCATTGCTGATGGGACTATAAAAGGCTATTGAAAAAAAAAGTAGCAGGCATTTAGGGAGAAAAAGGAGAAAGGGATATCTATGAGAGAGACAGAGTATACAATTGAGAGAGTAGAGGAAAAGACAGGTCCTGCATATGCCAACCGAGCAATGTTATCAAATATTGGTAATATTAAATCTATTAAAAGGTGAAAAATATAGGACATTTTTCTCTTCATTAAAAATTTTTTAATTGAACAATTTGAATTCATTGTGATTTTCTTTGATTTAGTTAATGTAACTGTTTACTATATAAGAATTTTTATAATTTTTAGTATTTTGATTATGTTTTTTGAAATGTTTTCCAACATTCATTGGTCATTTCAACACTTCTAAAGCAGCACAGTCCTGTAGAACTTTCTGCTGTAATACAGTAGTCAATAACTTGTAACTATTGAAATGTGGCTGGTGAGATGGAGGAAATGAATTTGGGGTTTTGTCTAACATTAATTAATTTAAATTAAAACTTTCTGTATTGCATTCTGATAAGTGATGATAATAGTCTCTTACCTAGTCTATGCTACAACAATTTGAATATTATTTTATTCCTCTTATTACTGCTTACTTTATGGTGTGTGTGGGGTATGTGTGTGTTTGTGTGTGTGTGCTTGTGTGTGTGCGTGTGAAGGTATGTGATTTGGGGCTCCACAGGAAGTGCAAAGATTTATTGAGAGTAACACCTGGTTTACTCCTTTAGAGGAGGGGGAGTAAGAGTAGATTGGAAAATCCTACAGGCTGTGATGCAGCTGAAAAACATGTGATAGGAGAGGGAGAATGGGCAGAAAGAACTCAGGCTGCAGTAAAGTTCTGAGAAAATCTGAGCCAACCTGATGGAAACTTCAAGAGCAAAGATGACCCTTCAGAGGAGTCCTGTTTTGGGAAGAAATTAGTACTCCCAACAGATTCAGGTGCCAGGGAATTACCTGGGGAGAAAGTAGACCTAGCTCTTAGGCTACAGTGGATTTTGAGGCAGCTGGAAGATCACTGGCTTCCTTACTATAAATTCTCTTATGTGGGATCTGAGCTGTATCTCTCCATTATGCCAGAATAACCTCTTTTGCTCTGTAGACTGTATTCGATATACATGTTTAGGGTGCAGCTCCTCCAAGGTTCCCATGGATCTCTTTTCCCAAGGGCAAACTCAGAAGAGGTAGGATAGTGAAAAGAACAGCAGACCTTATCTTGCAAGGCCTTTGGGCTTTAACTGGTACTCAATTTTCTCCCACCTACTACCCATTCTAAATTCACATCACACTCAACTATCACCTTAACAGATCTTGGCAGCTTTTCTGGGGATGTGACCCAAACCCTCATGTCTAAGGAATCTGAGCCTGTAGTAACCATAACCTTCTCAGGCTAGTGTTGTCACACTTTCCGTTCACAATCAAAATTTGACAAATGAGTATCAAGAAAGCCCTGGTTGATTCTGAGTTCTGCATATTTTCCTCCTTGTCCTCATTGTAAAACAGCAGCTTTGCTTGTCCTGCTGATGAGAGTCAGTGAACTTTGCCACAACAGGGATCCTTTTCTCACCAGCTGGTCATTTGACACGGGAGTCCAAAGGGCACTGTAGAGAGTATAGGGAGTTCAAGGGATTTGGGGGCTGACCGGTGAAATAGATATAACCACAAGAGGTAGGAATGTATAACAAGTTTTACTGGGCAGTGTTTGGACAGATGGTTGCATGAGAGGGAACGTCTCTCACAGGATGAGACCATACAAAAGAAGAAGAGAATCAGAGAGGGCTTACATGTCTAGGTGATGTCACAGCAGCAGAGCAAGGAGTCTCTGAGTCAGAGAGCTCCAAAGGGCAGTAGTAGTTTAGTCTCATAATCCCAGACTCTTTCTTCTCAATGACCAGCAGATGCTGGGTGTAATTTAGTGGAACAGGCAAAGCAAGCATACTCTAACGTAACTAACAAATTGGGCCATTTTTAAAAATTAGATTTAAAAAATATCTATTTGGTGCAGGTAGTTTTTGAGCTGGTATGTCTCAACTGCCTGTGAATAAATAAATAATTTAGGGGCCAATATACAGGATCCATTGTTGTATCATTTATATAGCAGACAACTATAACTTTTTGTTAAATAGGGCTCTTGCTGTGTCCCCTGGTAAGAGTACACCCCCTTTGTGACGCAGAACTCTGACCCTACAAAATACACAACTGTGGCAACAGGAAGCAAAAAGGTTCCAATGGGTCTTCGAGAGTAATGATAAGTGGGGTTACTCTTGTTTCCATCCGTTTGTTCTCAGCTTCATTTATTCTTCCAATTGGGAACACTGCTCCATTCAAATGTTTCTGATTCTGTGAGTATATTACACCCCACCCTCACAGAGTACTGCCTCTATGCTTGTGCCTCATCAACTCCTTCAGTAGACCATTCTGGAGCCACCTACTTCTGGATAGTGTGGCATTTCCTTTTCTGTGAAATATGTCTGCTGTTTAAGTGCTATATTGTGTGGAATCCCATGTCTGTGGGTCAGATATCCTATATGTTCCTGGATGGTGGTGCTGTCTGAGGTTCTTCATGTCAGAAAGGTAAATCCACACCTGGAATATTTATCTATTCTTGTCAGAATGAACCTCTGGCTCATACAGGATAGAAGGAACTTGATGTATTTGACTTGCAACCATGTGGCCAAATTGGTTTCTTTCAGGAATGGTGCCAACTAGGAGCCTGGCATTAGTCTGTTTGGCTGGTAAATCTGTCACATATCTGTGGCAATAGCTAGCTCAGTTTTGATAAGTAGGAGTCCATGCTACCTACGGTAGCATCCAGGAACTTTCTCAAAAAAACATAATTCTCTGATGGAGGTACCAAGGCCTTGCTCCAGATTTTCAAGAACCTTTGTTGTGATTCTGTCACAGAGTTTTTTCATAAACTCCACATTGAAATATTTCCTCTTACTGACAACCCCAATAGGCTCTGCCAGGTTGCATGTTCCAAACAGCAGGGCTGCTTGGGTCATAGCCTGAACCTACTGTCTTTTGGTCTTACTCAGATCTTTTCATCCCACATAGACTGTGGGTCAGAGCAGTATTACTAGGTATGAAATGATGGCTTTAGAAACCAAGAGGCCCAGTAACTGCTGTGCTTCCTTCTTTGTATTAGAGGATGCAAGATGCAAGGAACTATTTGTCTTTTACTTTGAAGGGAATATCTTAGCATGTCCTCCAGAACTTTCTAGAAGCGGTAGGCTTGTGAAACTTTGCCAGATTTATCTCTCATCTCTGAAGCACACATTTTTCATCAATGCTTCTAGCAGGTTAGACACCTCTTGCTCATCCTGCCTTATAATCCTAATATTATTGATGTAACTGAGCAATGTGATATTCTTTGGGATGTCCAGACACCCAGATCACTTTGAATTGAAAGCAGGACAGTTACATAGCTATAGGGCAAAACAGTAAAGGAACATTGTTGACTACTCTATGAATGCAAATTATATTTGATCCTTTCTGCAGGTTGGAATAGAAATGAAAATATTTGCCAAATCAACAGCCATATATCACATACCTGAAGCCCTTTTAATTTACATTAGCAATGATGCCACATTCAGCATGGAGCTGTAATCACGACTACTAACTGTTTTAGCTTGTTCTAGTCTACAATCATTCTCCAGGATTCATCTGGTTGCCATTGTAACCAGGCTGGTAGGTTAAATACACATATGATGGAGATCATCAGCCTTGCATTCTTCAGACTAATGTTGGTGCTAATCTCTACCACTCTGTGGAAGGGCCCATGATTCTGACTGTATTTCTCCTTAGAGACTGCAGTGCATTAGCTGCGCACCAAGTCTGCTATAGGACGGGCATCTTCCCCTGTGAGGCTTTCAAGGTAAAGCCTTTGTAATTGTCTGTAGTCAGGCTGATTGATCACACAGAAAGTTATGATCTGGAGCTGGACTTCTGAAACCATTTGGCTGTCCCTCCAATGTGGTTAAAGTAACTGAAGCCCTCTGACTTCTGGTAGCCTACAATGTAGCCTCAATTGCTTCAGAACTCAAAAATCCCCACTGCTATTAATGAGCCAAGAAACTGTATCTCTCAACTTCAACGCTGGGTAGCAGAAGAGATCCAAAACCGAACTTCTTAGTGAAGCTGGTGTCCTCCCACCAGCATAATCCTCATGGCCTTATTTAATGATATATCCTCTGAGCCTTCCTGTGGAACAAAATCTTCTGGTGTTTCTTCTGACCCTATATAATATATCCACTCCTGCATGCCTGTATCCCTGGGCCGTTTTCTCCTCCATCTGAGATGAGAACTTAAGCATTTCAACTCCTTTCAGTATAGGCCATTACTTTCTCCAGACTTCTTAGAGCCTCTCTAGACGTGAGTTTACCTTATTTGCTGGGGCTCCTGCTAGGGAGGTAAATCATCTATTGCAGAAGAATGTTCCCAAATCAATTAACTCTTGCTTATTTAGTTTTATGTACTAAATCCATTGATCAAGCATTCTCAAAATTCAATCCCACTGGTGCTACCCACATCCTTGCTGGTACTTGCTAGCCACTTTGATGTGTAATCTCTTCTTTACATTATTAGGCCCAGAATATGTCCAACTTGCATATCTTTGTTTTAATATTAGTTATTGGCCTGGAAGCTAGGAGGGAAGGTGAGAGCAGCTTTGCCTTGTGCACAAGAGGCCTCTCTTTGCAGCGTATTTCCACATGGGGTAAGTGCTACTTCTTATTAGCAAGAGTTGAACCTCCTCTTGAGTTCAGAGGAATCACTGGAGCCACAATCATTTTGGGATCCATCCAGATGTTTCCACCTGATATTTAAGAGTCCCAGGTTTTCTCTGCCATGGCTCTGACTTTAGCAAAACAGGCTTGTCTCAGCTGACAAATCAATCTTTGAAAGTCTGAAGTTATAACTATTAAATTCTGAATATGTCATCAGTGGTGTCCTCTTACTATAAAAGATAAGGGCTTGGGCTTCCCTGGTGGCGCAGTGGTTGAGAGTCCGCCTGCCGATGCAGGGGACACGGGTTCGTGCCCTGGTCCGGGAAGATCCCACATGCCGCGGAGCGGCTAGGCCCGTGAACCGTGGCCTCTGAGCCTGCGCATCCGGAGAGAGGCCACAACAGTGAGAGGCCCGCGTACCGCAAAAAAAAAAAAAAAGATAAGGGCTACTAGGAGAAATAATATAGAAAATGTTCCACTCTCTTTCAAAAATCATTTTTACTGGTTGATAACCACCTTCAATTTCTATTGTCCCCCTGGAAAGTGTCAATGTACCTCAGTAATAAACAGACAACTCCAGTACATTTATAGGTATTATTGAGTTGAGTGGTTAGAAAATTACTTCTTTGATAGTGACATTTAATATGAGGACTAAATTATGTAGATAAACCAGGCATAGCTAGATCAAGGAGAAAAAAGCTCTAACCATATGAAAAAAACAAATGGAAAGTCATGCAATGGAAAAAGAGTTTGGAAAGCTCTAGGAACTGAGAAGAAACTAGTGTAAGTTAAGAATACTAGATAAAAATTAGAAACAGAAGGAGGCAGATTACTCAGTTTCCTGCAGGCTTAGGTGGAGAATTTAATTTTACTCTATATGCCAGGAAGAGGCAACAAATTATTGTAGTCAGATGAATTACCTGATTTGATTCTCTCTATTAAATGATTAATTTGTTGTTTGGTTAATGAATGCAGTGGCAGTACCTTTGTGTCAAATGATAATTATCTCTGCTTATCATTGGTCTTGCACAAAGCCCATGGTGTTAGCTTTGTTTTCTCCCTGATTTGTTTAGTAGAATGTGATCTTCTTGAGGACAAGGGATGTCTTATTCATTTTTGTATCTTCAGATTTTAGCTCAGTTCCAAGCACAAAATATGAGTTCATTAAATTTTTTTTTGAATAAAGAAATGAAATACTAATTTAACAGAGTGGAAAAGTCTAATAATGCTTACTGAGTATATTCATTTGGCAGGTGATGCCCGTTTTTTAAGTGAAAAATAAGGAGTTATCATTTAGTATTGAAAATTAGATTTGAAAAAAGTAGAAGAGTACAGAATCTGAAACTCACCCCAGGCCATTGGAAGCATAGAAACATTACTGGCTTCTGATTCGTGGATCATATTTCTCACTCTTTTTCATACTTGTTTCTAAATAAGGCATATAAGGTATTTACTAATTCTCAGTCACCAGGTCTAATCAACACTGCCACATCTTCACTGCATACCTATCTAATTTTTTACTGCTAGCCTGAATGCTTTCTCTGAGAACGCTTGGCTACACATTCAACAGCCTGAAAATACTGTGGAATTGACACTCATTCCTCAGGAGCAGACCTCAATGAAAGACTTAAGGAAGACAGGGTAGGCATACTGTAGCTCACTCCCTTTCAGCAGGACAATTCCTATGTACATGTTTCATTCTGTCTCCTGGACTTCCCCAGTGGGATTAGGTGCCAAGTACTCACAGTGGTAACCTGACAGATAACAACACATTTTCAGTATACAGTTGTCACCTGGTATCTGCAATATTGGTTCCAGGACACCTTCCCCAACACCAAAATCTGTGGATGTTCAAATCCCTTATATAAAATGACTTAGTAAAGTCGGCGCTCTGTATCTGTATCTGCAGACTGGGGACACACAGATACAGAGGGCCAGATGATGTAATGTGATAAAGAATAAATATCTATATTCCCTAAGGTTCTGTAACTCAAAAATCTGAAAAAAAAATCTATTTTTAACTAAATTAGCTTAATATCTTGATAACACATGTCATAGGAAAATTGGTTTACTAATTATAAGCAGATCAAGGAAATAAGTAAAGAAATAAATCTACAGTTCTTAAAAAATGAAATCTACTTTTTTCTGTTAAAATGAGATGGGTAATTAAGGCTTCAATTTGTTCCTTTCTATTAGCTATAGCTAAATAAAAACAGCCCTTTGAATATAGTACCCAAATTCTAAATTTTGCTTAGGGTTAAGGCAAGTGAGGTGTGTCCAGTTTTAAGGTCCGAACTTCTGACCTTTCTGATTTAAATTTGCTTAAGCATGCATGAAGCTTGCATCCTAATTTTAGGAGGCAGATCAGAATTGCTGATCAGATATGCACACACACATATGCATACACACATACACACAAATGATAATTTCTAGTAGCAGCAGTGGTGTTGGAAAGCAATTCAGTTGTGCATGGTGGGAATATAAATTGTGACAAACTTTTAAGGAAATATCTGATAGTGTAAATTACCTTTACACATCAAACCATGTGCATTACATTTACACATTAAACCTGATTTTAGCATTCTAACATACATGATAACACTATGCATATACCTTGTTAAACTGTACTGGGAGAACATGAGAAAGAAATTAAATGTCCATCAGTGAGGAATAGTTGACATTTTCTATACCCATTCAATGGAATTGTAATGCCACACATTCAGGTCAAGCCATCATAGCTAAATATAAAAGCAGGTTGCACAAGTACATACATGAAAGGAGACGGAAGGGATGAGAGGAGTGGGGAAGAGGTGGAAGGGGAGGAGAGGTGAGGAGAGAGACAATTGAAAAAAATATCAAAGAAAAAAAAGAGATAGCTACTAAAGCACCCACACTGGTACCTTCAGGGTCAAAATGAGAGCCTGACAGGAAACTCTTAAAAAATCTATACCATAATCATACTTTAAAAAATCTAAAAACAGACAAGCAAAACAGGAGTGTAAATAGAACATACACATGGATTTCTTAATGAAGGTATTAAGAACCCTCATTTAAATATAGAATTTGAATAAGGGATGCAAACAAGCTTCTTCCTATGTCTATATAATTATAAACATAGTCAACATTTAACATGTTCAATCCCTGAAAATCCATCAATCCTTGTTTTGGGGGACCTTTTTATCATCCACGTAGAATATATTATTCACTTTAATAAATTAATAAAGAGAGCTTTGGTAATGTTTTCCTCCTAAATTCCTTGGGTAGACAGCAATTACATATTCAAAAACATAGGTCTTTGTGAACTCAAAACCCTTTGTGAAACCATTTTATAAAATGTATTTTAACAATGAAATAAAAAATCACCTTTCTTTTCCTTTAGTACTTAAATGGTTACCAGATCATTCAATACCATTGTTTAAAAAATCTTGGGAAAGTTTGGGATTTCAATAAAAGTAGAAGTTCATACTCAAAGCTAAACTCGTGTTTAAATTCCATTTTGAAAATTTACTTGATCTAGAATAAGAGAAACATTTCCTAGGTTCTCTAATTCACTTTCAATTTACAGCATTATAAAGTTAAATTTCAACTATTTTTCAATTGAATTTTAATAGTCTTTACAAAGTTAGGTGTATAATGCAATTGCTGACAGGCTCTTAGCATCCTGATGTTCATTATTCATTTCTGCTACAAGGAAACTCAAAGTAAAAACATTTTTTTCTTTTTGATAGCTCACACTGTTCAATGCCTACTTATTTTAAAACAATGGAAAGGAATAGTCATACGTAAATTGATCTGATTTAATGGTCAGTCAGATACAATTTTGGAAAGAAATAAGTTAATACAATATAGAAAAAAAGGCTTCCCTGTTTGCTTGGGGGCAAGAGAACCCACAGCTAGGCAGATGTGCAGATATTTCCCTTTGGTATTTTGCTATTTCAGGAACTAAGCAGAACTAATACAACCTCATCTTTTCATGTCTGCTAATTTTCATTGTATTTTTGTTCTTTATCTGTATCCTAGAAGCTGTTTCTACAGAATTCTACATAGACTGTGACCTTTCAGTAAGATATTGAAAAGGTAAGATACTAAATTTTATTTTTTCTAGTTTTTTAGTTTCCTAGCTTCCAAGTAGTTGATTATGTAACCTAATTTTGTGACACTTTGTACCTTAGTACAAAAATTTGTATACCTAAGGAATTGGGAAAAGCTCTTTTATTTGAACATCAAAATTAAACTGCCAACATAGATACAATGATTTCATGGTTAGTCGCTATTTGCCAATAATGTGTCCCAAACTAGAAATCAATCCGAGTGAAGAAGAAGGGGAAAAATAGAAAGAAATAAAAGAGAGAAAGAGAAGGACAATGACACTTCTGCACGAAGAAATTTGAAACTGTGTCAATTACTTGAAAATAAATGTAATAGTAAGTCCAGTCTCAGTGTGTTTGGTAGTTTGAGTTTAGATAATCACTTGTAAAATACATTTCTGCATCTTTGGTTTAATCAGTAGTATTATATAATGGCAGGAGAAACGTCTCAGGGTGCTGAAATCGGAAACTGCTTAATTTATTAACTGCGTGATTGATAAAATCTGTTTGAAACAGAAGACCTAAGTCAATCGTCAAATCCAACATCAGCGAGCAGCCTAATTCCACTTTCATAGTAGAACAATAGAGATGTATAATTCTGTCTAAATCTGTCTCACTGTACAGTCATAATTAAATACATTGTCACAAGTGCCTTTTCTGTTTCTGAATTAGTGATTAACAAAAGAATGATTTTACTTAGATGGTATAAATTGCTATTCAAATGGAATAATTATATTTGTATATATAAACGATTCAGACTTACCTTTTAGAGAAAATTTTGATTAAAATTATGTGTACATATTTATAAAGATTTATAAGACATCATTTGCTTGTATAGTTTAGTTCATAAATTTTTAGTGGTAAAAGTTAAATTAGTCACATGCTTACTACTTCAAATTATACGAACACATTTTACATACATGCTTCTTAATGCTGGGAAATTCTGAATATATTATTTACTTTTTCAGAGTGTTATGTTTCTTTCTTGAGGTTATGAGTTATATTTTAAGAAATTAGTGGTATATATTTTCTAAAATTTATATATATGTGTGTATATCTGTATATGTGTATTAAGAGATTACACTTAATTCATTTTAATGATTCTATTCTATTAATCTGGATAATAACACAGAATTAAAAGCTTTCCTCTTATTTCTTATTGCAATAATATGTCATCTGCATAACTTAAAATAATAATAATTTTTTCTGAAACCTCGATTCAAATGAAGAATTACATAGTTTTGGTTAGTGGAAAGAATATGGATTCTAGAGTCTTAGAAAAACAGGCTCCTGGTACTAGATTCATGACTACCTATTATGGGAACTTCCTCTTCCTCAGTTGTTGTTTGTTTAATCTTAATTGGGATGTGGTTAGAATAATCAGAGCTATTTTACCTAATGCACTAAATATATCATACCAGTATTGCTTAAGAAATCAAATGTATTATTACACAGTTTATTCACATGGTCATTTATTCTTTACCTAACAAGTGCTAATCACCCTCACCTCCATGTACCTGTTACAGTGGAAGACAGAGAAATATAAATAATAGAGAAAAGTATGTTCTGTTTCAAAAGCATATAGTCCAGTATGTGATATATTAAACATAAAAATGCTAATATAGTATCATGTTCAGTCATTTCTGAAAAATAAAGCAAGAAGCTCTTAATTCTACTTGAACATGGAGAAGAAGAGTTAAAAGAAAAGGTGATATTTGAACTATGTCTTGAGAACTGAGTATGTGTTCTTTAGGTAGATTGAGTTTGAAGGTAAAATGGGCAGGGAGGGAGAGACTAAACTGAACTGGAAACTTTCTAGGCAGAGGGACCAACAACATATGGAAGTAAAAAATAAAAACTACATACAAGCATTCTCCAAAATCTATATAAAAATTTCCCTGGGTCCATGACTATAGATATTCATTGGAAAACTTTGGGATACCTAGGAGAGAACAAATGCTGGCAGACTTAGAGCCAAATGGAAATGTCAGAGTTATCACAGTGCTGAAGTATACTGGTGTATGAACCCAGCCAGAATAGAGATAACAGTGAAGATTCTGAGTATTCAGTTGAGACTCTGAAAGATCAAACAGAAGTAAATTTGCCCTAATGGGCCTAAAATCAAGTTTCAACAGGATCAAGGTGCTCCATGAGGTTTAGACTGCTTATCAGAACAACTATCAGTACCTTCAGAAGAAGACAGCATAATCCCAATTCTCAGGACATTACCCACAATGTTCAGTACATCATAAAAATAACTTGACATGTTAGGAGATAAAACAGTCAAGTGGTATTCAGGAGGTGAAACTGGCAACAGAACCATACTTGGAAATAATGCAGATGTTGAAGTAACGCAGGCTCATGGCTCACGGTCCCAGCCACTCTGCGGCATGTGGGATCTTCCCAGACCGGGGCACGAACCCGTGTCCCCTGCATTGGCAGGAGGACTCTCAACCACTGCGCCACCAGGGAAGCCCCTAATTTTTTAAACAGAGAAAGTAGTTGACAAAATGGTTTAATAAGTTAACACCAGGCTGGTATTAGCAAACAAAAAAAATAGGATTAGAAAACTTGAAGACTGTTCAAGGGAAAATATCTTTTCTGAAAACAGAGAAAAAAAAAAGGAAAAGAGAGCGAGTATAGGAGAAATGTAGCATATGATAAAAAACTAACAAGCATGTGATTGAGGTCCTAGAAGAAGTAGAGAGTGGGAGAATGGAACAGAAGCAATTTTTTAAAAGGAAAATGAAAAATAATTTTCCAAATATAAAAAGGATATTAAACCACATGTTCAAGAAAGTAAATAAATAAACCATACGAAGAAACACAGAGAAAACTACGCCTAGGACAAACATAACCGAACCTCAAAGAAGAAGTATAAAGAGTAAATTTAAAATTAGCCAGAGATAAAGAAATATTATCTTTCATGATCAATAATAAGAAAGAAAACCAACTTCTCAACAGAAACTCTGTCTCAGCAGAAGGCAAAGATATGTTAAGTAATGAAAGAAAATAGAACGGTTAACAAAGAATTCTATATAAAGCAAAAATACCCTTCAAAGTGAAGATGAAATAAACATAGTCTCAGAAAAACAAAGGCTAAGACATTTGTTTTCAAGTATACCTTCACTATGGGAAATGCTATATCTCAAATGGAAGCAGATAAATCTAAGAAGGAGTAAATAATATTGGAAATGGTAAATATATGACTAAATATAAAATTCTATTCACTGTGTGAAACAATATTAATCACTATGTCTTGTGTTTTATAAAAATATGTGGAATATATAACAATAATTGTATAAAATGTAAGCACAGTAAATGAGGTTATTCCATTATCATTATATTTTCCATTGTTTTATATGCTTTAAAAATACTAATTTGTTGCCTCTGAAAATAAAAACATATATTGTTGTCTCATATGTTAAAGCTGCATTTTCAGTTTCTAAGATAACCAGTGGGAGATAGTAACAATAGGTATAACAAAACAGCTAGTAGAAAATGGAAAAGGAAATAAATGAAATTTTTTAAAAGTACCTAATATAAAGAATGGCAGGAAAGGTAGAATAAAGGAGAAAATGTCAAGCAGACAACAAAGAGTAACATGGTAGATTTGAACTCAACTACATTAGCTATTATATGTGAATTATATAAACATTCACTTTAAAACATAAAGATTGCCACACAGGAGTTTTAAAAAGATAGCTCAAACTATTTTAAACACATACACACATTAAACGTAATTAATTATATATGAAGCTGACACACCCAGTAGAGTCATGCGCTACTATAAAAATATATATTACATAAAGCACATCTCTAACCCTGACGACACTACTACCACAATTTTTTTTACTACTGTGCTTTTCTCCCCATTAGTCAGGAGATGTGCTCTCATGTTGCACACTGCAGAGGTTCAGTAAATATAATCTGTGTTTCCTCCTTTAGCTTTTCTCTATACCCAGTAGCCAAACTGCAGAAATAGCCAGTGTCAAATAGGATGATAGAAGTAGGCCACTGGGACCAGAAGAATGCCTGAACTAGACCGGGGCCTTGTCCCTGTAGGTGTACTTCTGTTTTAAAAGCAAAAATTCCAAATTTGACACCAGTCCCTTAAAACTTAGTTCCCTACAGCAATGCCATTGCCTCATTTGGCCTTCACAGAGATCCTATGATTATTTCCCCCTTTGTTGTGTGAAAACCGAGGCTGTAAGAGGTTGGATAACTTGCTTAGATTCACACAGGAAAACACAGAATTATTATCTAAGTTATCAAACCCATTCTCTTGAAGGGTGGACTATGAAAAGAAATCTGATAAGTGTACACAGAACATGTAATCTGATGTTCTTGTGTATAGCGCACTAAAAATAACAAAGGTGTCAGAGTAAAACAGACCTGGGTTCAATCACAGCTGTGCCACCTGTGAGCTGTGTGATTTGGCTGTTACATTTGACCATTTCCAAGCCTAATGTTCTTTATTTGTAAGGTAAGAAAATGCATGCATGCCTTTTTTTAATATTATTGAGAAGATACAATGAGGTAAATGTAGGAGGTACCTAGTGCAATACCATCATGGCTAGTTTTCAAACTACTGTTAAAAAATAACACCAATTATATTTAAAGCAAAACAAACTGTAGGTGCAGTTTTGTTCTTCTGTCTGCCTTTTTCATTTTAAGACCAGAAGTTAATATATAGGTACTAAGATATTAATCTTTATACACAATAGCTGAAACTATAAAACCAAAGTTTGAAAAATATTACATTTCCTTTTAAGACGTATTTGTAATAACTTATTCTAGCTCTGCCTGTTAAAATATGCTGCTGTGTAGATAAGGTTAGCTATATTTTACAGATAATGTGATAATTGCAGATGGCTCTTTCTTTTAGAGAAAAAAGTTGAGGTCTTATATATTAACAAATTAGCCAATTTCAAAATTAGGGGTCCCTTTTATGAAACTTATTATACACCAGGCATGTAATAATGTATGTGCTGGTAAGATCACAATGTGTAAATAAGACAAGATTTTAGCCTCCAGGGAATTTACTCTCTGATGGAGGGAGATGGACCTGCCTCCCTCCAAGAGACAGAAAGAAATGTATGCCCATTAGTGATATCTGAAGAAGAGTGGTAAATCATTACCCTTGCATGAGGGACACCCTCACAGAGGAGATGGCCCTTACACTGTCTTGAAGGATTAAAAAAACAAAAGTACAGAAAGCAGTAAGAGTTCCCTGGTAGAAGGAACAGTGTGTGCGAAGAATGCAAAACAAACAAACAAAAAGGATTACATTCAAGGAAGTATGAAAAATTCCATTCACCTTGAGCACTGCATATCAGGATTGGAAGTACTGGAAGCTAGAGTCTTTGGAGCCCTCCAGACATCAAATGCTTAGACCCTCTCCTGAATTTAACCACAGGGTGAATGTGCAAGCTCATTCTCAGATCAACTCCCAAGCCTGTGGTTGTTATCTGACCCATCTGCTCATTGGAATCACCAGGGAAGCCAAGGGAATTGCCAGGGTCTGGGCTTTATACACCCTAGAACAACTGAGTCAGAATCTCAGGATGAGAAACCTAGGCTCAGGTGATTCTCATCTGTCACCAGGGCCAAGAGCCACTGACCTGGTTACTCCAACCAGGGTTAGATGCTAACAGACAGTAGATAAGAGTCAAAAGTCTTTCCTTTTGGTTGGTTTAAAAAGAAAACTTCTCAAGGTCACTTTCACTTTGCAGGGTATAAATTATCCCTATGGTGTCTTAAGAGAAGAAACTCAGACTTTCTACTGTGGTGTTTCAGTGCTTCTAACAAAGTACTGTGTGTGAAGATATTCTTTAAGGGTTTGCTTATTTATGGAGATGATGTTAAAGTCACTGTTTAGCTCAGAGCTTTCAATCTTTTTTTGGCTGTGCACTTAAGATATATGAATATCATCTTGTAATATGTTAACAATAATTTTTGTACAATTTCTAATCTATTTACTATGATTGTAAAATGTTACAATATATGCTGATATATTACACACATTGTAAAACACAATATAAAAATTTGCAAAGGTTAAATAAATAAATTTAACAATATTTAAATTTTTTTTTTAATTCTAAAAAAAAAAAAGACTGACCATACAAATTATATTTCTATCTTTAAAAGACTTGGGAAAAAATCAAAAAGGACATCATTAGGTGAAAGATTTGCAAGACATTTATATTAAAGACACCTATTAGAAATTGCTATTAAATAAATCAAAACATGACACACACATAAAGATATGTATTAGCTTACTTTTTGGGAAATGTTTTTCTTCTTTCAAATGTCTACGATTTCTGCTATTTGTATGGGTAGGCTCCTCTTGAAGCTTTGAGATACTGTTAATTACAAAGCTCTTTGATTTAAGAATCCACGTTTTTAGAATCTAAATTGTTAATACCAGTCTTTTTAATATCAAACTTTCTCAATTATATTTGCTTTTCAAATTTGGTGGAGCAAATGCCATTATTTTTTGTTCTTCTATTAACTAATAAACTAAAACCTAAACCTAAAATCTGCATAACTCTGAAAATTGAACACAGATAACGTAATTTCCCTCCTTCCTGATATCCAAATGAACCATATCCCAAGGAAGAAACTAGCATAAAAGGAGAATGTAGTCAGTAAGCTTCAGAAGCTTGAAAACAAGGTATTCCCTGGCAGTCCAGTGGTTAGGACTCCGAGCTTCCACTGCAGGGAGCATGTGTCTATCCTTGGTCTGGGATATAAGATCCTGCATGCCGTGCAGAGCGGCCAAAAAAATAAAAAGCTTGAAAACAGATGACTGAATTGTTTTACCGAGAAAAGTAAATCCTAAAATTTCATTTGAAAAAGCTGATACAAACTTTAAAAAAAGAAAATGTCCATAAATATTACATAAAATAACATGTTTAGCAGCCTTTGAAACAATACATTTATCAATTGGCTTGTAGAGATGTTCACAATATATTAGATAGAAAAGCAGGATTCAGAGAAGGTAATGAAATATGCTGTTTATTTTTAATTAAAACACTAAGGGTACATATAAGCAATATAGGTAGAGAGATCAATAGATATACATAGGTGACAGAGACATAGAGACATAGATGCATAGATACAAAGATACACAGATTAAAAGATGAATAGATAGATTTTTAAATTTGATTACATAAGGTACAAAAAATTGTGTAAGAGGCTATTAATGTCAGTACCTACACTGAAAGAAGGGGTAGTAAAAGAAAAGAGGGACAGAAAGGAGGAAAAATAAAGGAAAAAGAGTTAAAAGTTTTAAAGTTTCCATGATAAAAATAATATACAGGATATAATCCCATTTATTTAAAATTAATTGTGTGAATGATTTAATTTACATGGTAAATAATAGCAATAGAAATTTTTTTATATTTGAGTGCTATCAAGTGGTTTTACTCTCTGTTTGACTTTTAGGATAAGCATATAGTGTTTATGTACCAGCATATAATAACATCATTTTAATTAAAAAAGAAAATAAATGATACTGTTTTTATTAAATTTTCTTTTGTTTGAAACATATAAAGTGCATAAAATACCATTTACTGGCTAACTACTCTGGTTTTCTTTCATGTGCTAAAAGGATACAAAGATGAGTAAAACTCTAGGGTTTTTTAAAATATATCTTTAATGTAGGTGTCAGTGGAATTTTTGTTATATTATTTTTAGAATACTTATCTGACTAACATAATCTGGACAAGCATTTGTAAGTATTTCCAAAGATTTACTCATGAGCCAGAAAGAAAAAGCTTTAACATATGTTTAATACTTACCAATCATTTATTGATATGTCCTTCTAACCTAATTCCTTACTAGAACTTATTCTAAATCTAGATACACATTTCTTATGTTCTATATCATATAAAAAATCTCTTTAGTAAGAATAAACATGTTAGGTATAATTCTTTACTTTATAGAAACTTTGTGGATGAGAAATCTCTCCAGGGGATACACAATATTCCAGCTACCTTTGGCCAGCAGTGCCTGGAGTTGTGATGTGCTTTGTTGCCAATAGGCAGTTGAAGAGGCTGTATAGTGCTTAACAGAATGGGCATTAAATTTAAATAGGACTGGTTTCTACTCCTGGTTCTGTCAACTGCCTAGCTAAGTAAATTTTGACAAACAACTTCACTGATCGTCAGTATCCTTATACTATATCAAATGAAAACAAAATCCATCTTGTAGAGACATATGTAAAATGCTTGTAGTTATTTATGCAAATATACAATAAGTTAAAGTCATTGCTATTATTATAATTAGTTGTATTATTATTACTATTGATAGCAGTAGCAGTTGCAATAATAATAACAGTGGTATTCAGGTGACAATTATAACTATAAGCAGAATTTTAAAAAATAACAGAGGACTTCTATAAGCCATCCATCTTCTGCATGGTTTATGAATATCCAAAGAAAGATTTCAAGGATTCTGAGAACTTCCTAAATTTTCATCATCTATATAAAGACTGGAAAATGTTGAAGTGCTTTGAACTATGATGAAAAAACAAAGAGCAACTAAGAATATTGACTCCAAAATTCTACTTCTGCTGCATTATTTTGTGTGTGGATAATTTCATGATCCCAGAGTCTGTCCATGGTTCATATTTCATTGCCACCAACATGATATAAAGCCCTTTCTCTTTTATCTTTTTTTCACCATTCTTTCCAAAAGTATTGCTCTCTAGAGGAAGCAGTGTGTGTGCAGTTGTGAATCAAGAGTAGAACAAGAGAGTATGCAAGGGAGTCATTTTGATAATGGGCCCTGGGATCAAACCTGAGTGAGCCGAGAAGTTAGAATCACAGAGGCGTGACAAACACTGAAAGAAGGTGTGAGATCAATGGGGGAGAGGTCCTGAAGTGGAGACAGAATTGCTGGCGTAAGATCCCAGAGAGAATGACTTGAAAGGAGAAGTCAGAATAGGAAAATCAAAGCAAGGAGTCAGTGTGTTGTGTAGATCAACTAAGTGGTTGCTGAATTTATTAAAAATGATGACAATTGTTGAAAAGACAGTCTTTTCTCCATTGTATATTCTTGCCTCCTTTGTCATGGATTAACTGACCATAGGTATGATAAAATCTATGTCAAGCATGGATAAAGGAGTGAGGAAAAATGGCCTAGCAAAGACAAGCAAGGAGATCATTTATCCTAACTCCAGGCCTGTGGTACTCCAGGCTATGGGAATAACACTATCTCTCAAGTGAGAAACATGAAATGGAAAAGAATCTTCAGACAGTAGCCAGCCTTGAGTTAAAGCAGGGAACTGAAGGGAATGTTCAAAGAGAAGGCTGAGGATACAAAGGATTTCCTAACGTTAAACAGATTTGCCAGTGGGCATATTTGGAATGAGGGAACTCTGATGAGATTTGGGGATACCTCAAGTTATAGAGTGATAAGAATCAAGGTGATGATAGATGACTGGAGAAGCTTCAACTCTGGAGAGGGCCTGATGTAAGTAAGAATGTGAGCAATGATGGGATTACTATAGAGGAAAAAGAATAATTTATAATTTTTGCTCCATTCCTAAGTATAGTTTAATCTTCATTGCAGGAGCAAATCCTTGGCGCTGAGGTCTGGTAGGGGATATTCATGATAGTGGTATGCAAAAGCTCTTGTGCAAAGCATTTCCGTTTTAGCTGGGAAAGAGTGAGCAATTCTTTCCCAGCTAGTGGTCTTAAATTCCAGGGTAGTCCCACGTGTGATGTCACAGCACAGGAAGCTTTTGTCTCACAGTTGTACGAGTGCAACATCCATGTCTTTATGGTCCTCCTTAAACACTGCAGGACAAATTGTATGCTTAAAAATTAACTTGAGTATAAAGTTTATTTTATTCATAAATTCATCTTTTTCTAAAAGAAATTTCCACTTCACTGCAAGATAAACTAGCATTGTGACTAACTTTTTCAATGTCTTTATCAACAATTTGTAAAATAATTACTGTATAATAGAATAGTATTTTAATAATAAAATGCAAAAAATATTGAAGTCTTCTATGTGGCATGGTAAATAGGTTCTGGTACCAATTTAAATGTGTGTGGGTGGGTCCTCACACCAACAAAGAAGTCTCAGGACACCAGATGAGTGTCCTATAATTTAACTCAATTCATCAGATTCCACAAGTTAAAGGGTTCAGTCCTACAAGACTGCCTTCTCAGCTTCAAGATTAGGTTGCTACTGTACTTTTTTTTTTAAACATTTTTATTGGAGTATAATTGCTTTACAATGGTGTGTTAGTTTCTGCTTTATAACAAAGTGAATCAGTTATACATATGCTACTGTACTTCTGCCCAACTGGCTATAAATCAGAAGTTCCCATGACCCCCATTTTGGATTTGATTAATTTGCTAGAGTGGCCCACAAAACTCACAGAGAAACATTTTACTTACTAGATCACTGGTTTACTATGAAAGGATGTAACAGGAATAACCAGATGAAAGAGATGCATAGGACATGGTATGGGAGAAAGACCAGGAGCTTCTATGCTCTCCCCAAGGGCACCACTCTCCCCAAATCTCCACTGGTACACCAACTGGATGCTCTCCAAACCCTGTCTTTTTGGTTTTTTTGTGGAGGCTTCATTACATAGGTATAATTGATTAAATCATTGGCCATTGGCCATTAATTCAACCTCCAACACTCTCTCCTTCCCAAATCAGGGGAGTGGGACTGAAAGCTCCAAACCTCTAATCACTTGGTCAGTTCTAAACTTGAGCAGGACCCTGTGAGCCTCCTAAGCACGGAAGCCTTTCTGTCCCTTTCTTGACTCCAGCCTCCATGATCTTCCCTGAGTTCCAAAGGGCAGATTCAAACAGTTGCTAATCCAGGAAGGGAAGGGATGCAAAGACAAGGGAAGGGCAGCCAGGAAACAAGAGTGCAGCCTTGGGGCAGGGTCCTGGTTGACCTCAAGGGATACATATAACAATGTCTTTAAATTCTTTTAAGAGGTCAGCATTCTTCATACCAGAGAAAGACCCAAAGACCACCTGAGGCTACATTAATGGAACCAGAGAAGCTCATCAAGACGATTATCTGAGACCAGATTAGAGGAATGGAGGCCTTTCACACACCCTAATCTTATCAGCAACCCCACCCTTGAACCATCACCATACAACTCCTCACCAAACTCCCCTGGGTTGGAACACACAGTTTTCTAGGGCAGAAGCCCACTCTGTCCCACTTTGCCTGACAAAGCAATAAAGCTATTCTTTTCTACTTCACTCAAAACTCTGTCTCCGAGAGATTCAATTAGGCACTGGTGTACAGAGGCTGAGCTTTCGGCATCAGTTCTCCCGGCATTCAGCCCCCATCCTTAGGTGCAGTCCAACAGTCACCTCACTAACTTAAGAAAAGATACCTTTATGGATCTTATCTCTTAGGAAATCCCAATAGTTTTAGGAGCTCTGTGCCAGAAACCGGGATGAAGAGTAAATAAATAAATAAATATATATTTCTTATTATAAATCACAATATCACACAGGAATAAGTCAGCTGTTTTGAACAGTATCACACAGATGGAGTCCTCAAGTATGGGGACACATTATATTCAAAGAAAAAGAAAAGAAAAAAATTTCATGACATGTTTTTGCCATAAGGTAGTACTTTTAAAGTACCAAATGATTAAGAAAAGTTAATTCAAGCTAAAGTAACTTTGAAAAGAATAATTCAAATAATATTTTACATTTACTGTAAATTAATTTTCATGTCTAAATACATTAGAAAAGAAAATATACTCCTACTACTGTAAATAATGATGATGATTAATAGTTTTATGCATACCTGTTTGCTAAATATTTATAAACATTATTCTAAGTATCAAAAACTGTTTTATATGATGTAGAATGCTATTTACATTTGAAAACTTACAAGTAGCTATACACATGATAGAAAATAATTTTCAATAATTCCAAGGTTTAGGCCCTTTGTTTTCAAATGCTCCATAGTCACTGTGACAAAGGAGAGAAAGGCAGAGGACTCCTGAGATAGTAAGACAGTAACCACTTTTTAGGTGGCAAATCCCCCTTCCCCTTTTATCTAGAAGTAGTGAAAATAACTTCAAATCAGGCAATAGAATGTTTTGTTGGATTGTGGATTTCGTACAAAACAGCCTTTCCCTACAGTTGGGTTTCAGTGGGAAATGAAATGCATGCAACTTTAGGGATTCAAAGCTTTTATTTGTGAATATTTACCTTAAACTATGATAAAATATTTTGTTTGGTTCCTTTTCCCCACTTTACATGCATTACTTTATTTCAGCATTAACAGAGAGACTTCTATATGTTTATTTAAAGGAACAAGTAGAACTGGAAGAAATGAATATAAAGGAGAATGTGAATTTTATATTAAGTGTCTTTGCTTCAAGAAAACACTCTTAGCCTCCATGAAGAATTCACTAAGCTTTTCTTAACCACTTGGATCTAACCAGCTCTGAACAATTTGCTTTATTTCTTCTTTCTCTTCCTTCATTTGTAGATGAACAAAGTGAAGTCCCTTTCGTGTGTGTGGGGGTCCATTTCCTACACTTCAAATTCACAAGTATTTAAAAACTGTGTACTACAAGTTATATTACCATGCATTAGCTGTGTCACATTTTATTTGGGGACATGTAAAACTGTATATTCCAAGTATTTGTTTTCCCTTTTAAGAAATGAATTTCCATAATGCACATAATAATAATGCCTCAGATAGGCAGTTCTATTATCTACACTTCATGGATAATTGGGGGGGGGGGCAGAAGTGCAATTTTATTTATAATTTCTATTGTCAGTTTTCCTTTGAAACATCAAATAGGATATTGATATTTTTTTTGGCACTTAAGCTATTTACTTACTGTGACTTAACGAACTGTTATAGAGTGAGCCATATTCCCACCGTGCATTTCATACAACTATTACTAGAACTTCTTTTCAGAAGGATTTATCTTCTAATCAATATTTTTCTTATTGTGCCATTTCCAGAAGTACTAAAGAGACTTCTCTTCTGTAACAGGATTTGATTCTGTTATGGTTTACCCTCTGTAATAGCTGTACAATGTACAACAGCAAATGTAACAGGTGGACCATCTAGTTCTTGTGATGTTGCTATCGTCCCAATTATATTTGTACATTTCCAAGGAAGGTGAAAATCTCTCAATTGCATTATCAAGTAAAAAGCAAAGTGTTGCAGAAATTTGAAATTATGCTTGAAATCATTCTTTTCACTGAAAAAGATCATGTTAAGACATCAATGATTAGATGTTTTTAAATTATTGTTTTTGAAAGATTATTTAGTCGATAAACTCAGAGATAAAAATTCATGATCATTGATAAATATAATCTGGATTCTTTCTTTTCCTTGAACTTGGAATTTTGATATTGAAATTGAAATAGGTAGTTGTGAATTCTTCAGAGACTATACACAAAATTCCTTTTGAGAAACAGCACTCTCCATGTGATATATATTTTCTACAGATGATTTACTGGTTACAGACAGGCTGTGACCTTTCTCTCCCACTTGCAAACATATTAAGCAGAGCTGATTAACGGAGACGAAAAACACTGGGTTATTTTCTCTTATAGGGGTCTTTGACAAAGCCCTCTTCTCTGAGCCCTCCTACTTTATTCGCTTGCAAATCACTGTGCCTAAAGAGTCTTTCCTCCCCCAGCCCAAACCTGGAGCCCTGCAGCGCCATCAGTGGCAATATCTTCCTATGTGAGGGACGTCTCTTATTAAACAGAAACGCTGAATGGAAACCAATCAGATAGAGAGTTCCTTTGGCTTCAGCTTCCTGCCTGTCTGAGTTAAAAGTGATGCTCGCTGGAAGAGGGAGGCACACTGAGATTCAGCTGTGAAGATACTATAAAAAGAGGAGAGGGAATGAGAGAGAAGCAACACCAGAATTGTCAGCGCTGAGCAGGGCTAAACTCGATTCCATTGCTAAACAAGGTAAATGTTATTTACTTTGCTTGACAATATAAGCTCTTTAATTTTTGCTTTCCTGTAATGTAGTAATACAAATATTGCTTTTCTCCTAGTTGCTATATTTTTCTCTTTCCCCCTCTCTCAACATTTAAAAGCAGGTAAGAAAACGTTTTATAGTATTTGAATAAGATATTAAAATGCTCAGTGAAAAAGCTTGCAATGTGTGCTTCTTATTTTACTTTTACAAAACTGATACCTACCAAAACTCTTTTTATAGTGCTCAAACTTGCATATGGAGCATTATTATAAAAATAAAACTAAACTTCACATTGTGTTGATTTTGGTGGCTTTGAATTACTCACATATTAATTGTGTTTGTGTGTACTATTATATCAATTTTAAATGGACTCCTGGTTTTCTCATAACTTTTGTTTACATAATTTGAGTCAGAACTGTCAAAAATAAAAGACATCTTTTTCATGTCTTAATAAGAAATGATTTATTTTTAATATTAAAATGAAATGATACATAAACAGTAAAAATAACACATATATAGATGGACATAGGATGTCAGGATTATGGTGATCACTTTACCTGGTGAAGGAGGTTTCTTCACATATTTGTAGTTCTCACTCAGGTCAATATTCTGAATGTGTACATCTGTTGGCTATAATTGCTCTCCATTATTGCAGGCAAATGTATCTTAATGTAATAAAGACTGTGGATGAAAACCACAGGAGGGAGAGAGTTTCAAAGGCAAAATTGTGTTTTATTTGAAGTGATATGGAAAATGTAATGACTTGAAGGAGCATTATTTTTTTACTTTGCATACTTAAAATAACCATTCGCATTAATTGTATTTTCAAGCACGCTAATCTCTAAAAAGGCATGTCGAATTTTAACTAAAAGGTTATCAATATTCTACAGTGTTTACATTTAGATACTGTTAACAGTGTGTGTTCTCAGAATCTATTCTAAATAACATAAGTGCATAAAAGTGATCACCTGTAGTAGATGAGTTCACATTTATTTGTATTAATAACTTTAGATGAGAATGTAATGGACTATAGATTTGAGGAGAAACTGGAGGTCTTTTCTGGAGATTTGTTGTAATTTAATATTGTGTTATATATCTATGAGATTAATCAAGATTTTTTCACAAGGTCTTTGAAATCTATGTAGCATGAAAAAATAAGTGATTTTTATAATAGCAAAAGGTGGTAACCTTTTCATGAAAGGAGGAAATCTTCATTTGGCTCTCTTTACTTATATGTAAAATTAGCAGTGTCATCTATTTTCAGCCATAGCTAAGAATGAACTTGATCACTCAGTGTTCTTAACTTGGAAAAAAAGTATGATTTAAAAACCTCTAACTGATTCAAGAGAGGATAAATCCTATTTTCAGATTCAGACACTGCTTCATTACCTAGACAATGCTGTGTCAAGTGTAGAACTACAAAACCGGTTAATACAGGTTTGAATGGTAGATTTTTTTGAAAAATAAAGAAAATGAAATAACATGCTATTCCAGCACATAGCAGCAAAGAACTTGGACATAACATGAACAACATGCATTTGCGGTCTTGTCATCAAGCATATTATGGATTCAACTGAAGTTTTCACAAAGGAAGAGTACAAAATAATTGTATGCACTTAATAGATATATGATGAGATGATGAAATACTGTCATCTCTGTATTTGCTTTGAAAAATGAGAAAATGTAAGATAAAGCTCATGATATGAGCAAATCTAATTCTGGAAATCATGAATAGAAAAATGCTTCAGAGGAAGCAGGTAGTGTCAGTTTTTCTAACTTTAAGTCAGAAAGATTTGGTAGGACTAATAAAGCAAGTCATATAAGAATATTTTCTAGGATGGAAAAATAAGTTTTCCCTTTATTACACTATTTGACAGCTTAAAAAACAATTGTGAAATGGTTCACATAATTATGTCACCATTATTGTATCCTTTGCATAATTGAAATAAAAATGTCTTGTACCACTGCCTACGTGTAAAAGATCACAATATCAAAGTTGGCTTTGAAATTACATTTTTAAATGATACGTTGCTTGACTTGATCAATTGTATGTTAGATCAGAAGCTCTTCTGAATGTTAACTTGCATGAAAAGATTTCACTTGGTATTTTACTGTGCCCCTCATACATGCAAAGTTTAGCCAGTTTAATATCGATTCTTTGGTACATACACCAAATGGGAATTAAAAAAAAATAATCAGAGATGTTTTTTTCTGCTAGGTTACCTCTTTTTAGTGATTTGAGGCAGACACGCATTCCATACAATATTTACACAATGTATAGGTGCAGCTAATCAGAATGCTTTGGACAGTGCTTAAAATTACATAACAAAATATGTGAGTAATATGGCGATATATTGTATGCAAGAAAGTATAAATTAAGTTGAGAGTTAATTTAAAAAATACATGTGAGTGTGTCACAAATAAACATTGGCTGTAACTTGTTCTCTGTGAAAGTGAAGAGCCTAGAATGGATCATTACTTAGTGTTAATACAAATGCTGCAATAATATAAATGCTTCATTAGTTTGCTATACTCTTTAAGACTAATTTTGTTCCCTCAAAGGTAAATTTAAAGTATAAAGAAATTTAACATTTAAAAAAAACCGAGTGTGATACTTTAAGAATGTCCGATGTGATATTTTAAATATTTATACTTCTGACTTCAAGGATATATATATATATATATATATATAAAATTATATATATAATATATGATCCTATTATATGTATTATCAAATAGTAACATTAGTAGAGTAAGTTTGGTTTATGGTGAGGTATTTTATTATAAAAACTCTACTTAGGTTCTTAGGCATTTTACTTAATTTTTCTATTTAATGAAATTTTCTAGAAGAAAACATGCTAAATGGGACCAAAGGACATTGGTTTTAATTAGCTTTGTTTTCACCTGATGTAAATTTATACATATGATTATTTTTACTGTAGAACATGAGACGTTTCCTAAGGTAAAGCAATTTCTTTCTTCGTATCTTGCATATCTGTTTTCAAAAATGAGTTGTGTCTTAAAATATAATCCCCAAAAGCTTCTTAATGTCTATGACGTTACCTTATTTAGGTGTTAACATAAAATTCTAGAACTTTAGAAATGGGGTTTTAACCACCTCCAACTTTGATGTTGCACAGGAAAACTGAGGTTTAGAAAAATCAGATTACATAACCGAGGCTGTCAAATTATATATGAAAAATTGTCAACGTTGTGTGAAAATATATCATCATGTGGAAACATTGTGTGAAAGTTGAGTCATGAGAATCATATTAGGAATGTATACACGCACACATGTACGCACACGCACACAGTGATGAGTTGAAAACACTGACTACTAGATAGTTTTAAACATCCTGAAAAAGTTTTTTCTCCTATGATTCACTTCAAATTCCTCTGCCTGGAACCACCATTATCCTCATCATTAAAATATGGTAAGGAATGCACAGTGAGGAGTGTCTTTATAGCACTCTTAAATATTTTCATAGCAGTCCTAATATGTTAATGCACTTATCCCTAAATTTAGCACTACTAAGAGATGGTCTTATAGCCTCATTAAGATGCAAAGTGTCTGAATAAAAGCAGGATCTCTGGAGCCTAACCAAGACATTTTATATTAGAACTACTGAGAAACACCTCCCAAAACACAAAAGTCCTAATAATGGATCTTACTGCTTATGAAGAGAAAATGGAAACCTCACGAGGCATTGTTGTTGCTGTGGTGTGTGTGTGTGTGTGTGTGTGTGTGTGTGTGTGTGTAAATACATATTTATTTATTTTTAAGAGAAAAGGTGGGGAAAAGGAGAAGACCTGAATATTTAAGTGATATTCAAGGTTTTCCTTTTTTCTCTTTTTTTTTCCTTATTCCATTACTTTGCTAAATTATAAATCAATTGCAGGGGGAATGAGTGCTCTCAGTCTCTATTTCTATTCATGAGCAAGATAATTCTTGGTCTTTCTAATTAATCAATGAAACACCACAGCATATGACTGTTTTGTAAGGTTGAATTAAAAAGCCTGCTCTACATATCACTCTTTGAGATTAATCCTACAATTGCAAAGAAAGGAGATAGCAGTGGCTAATAGTTATTATTTGATTTTTGAGTTTAAAGATGAACGTGTTCCTAAATGTACTGTAAGAAATAGATATACCCGACAGAATTTATATTGGAATATGCTAAACTCACTACAGTTTATGTATTATTAATAGAGTATCCAACGCATAATGGACTTTTCCTTCATATTTACTTGAAACAGGATGTTAGGAAAGTCATAAAAAACAAGGGACAATATTTATAAGAAGGAAGTATAATAAGGATGACAACAATGTATAGCATAACAATGTGTAATCTAAGCAAATAAACACCAATAGTTCACTTCCTATGATAAAAGATATCATTTAAATCATACTGCTTTTATAAACTAGGCCATCAATCCTAAAAGTTTTCAAAGGGGGTTTTCCCCCAGACAAGTAATGTCTCTATCATCTATTTTTTTCTACCAAACAGGTTACTTAAATAATTTAATGTAATTGCACAAAATAGTTTTCAAAATATTCACATTTATGTGTTATAAATACTTCACAATGCAAAGAATATATCAGAAATCTAAGAAACTCAAATCTCTTTTTCACTGTAATGGTAATTAAGCCACAGAGGAAACACTGGAGAAAACTTACAGGTCAAATTACAAAGTAACATCTACATATCTATATCTTCAGGTATTTATCTATACATCTGCATCCATATGTATTTCTGTGTATCTGTATCTACAGGTAGATCTGTATATGTGTGTATGTACCCAAAAAATATATATGGAAAATAGAAAGGAATAACACAATCAATTATTTCAATGTATAAATAAATTATAGCCTTTAAATTGTTACAATGGTGTGTAACATTAGACACTAAGAATCTATTTTGTCAGGCAGTTATGGATATTATATTATGAACAAATAATAAAATGGAAATTAAAACTTTAAATTTTGGAAAAATTTAAAGTTTGTGTGAAATGATTGATTTGAATAATTTTTTGAATAGGGAGAATTAGACTTGCATATTTTAAAACTGTAACTAGAAATAATCATTCTCCATTGAATGTCTAAAAGTCTTGACCTCATAAAATTATAATCTCTTTACCCACTCTTATGGTGGGTGGGAAAGTAAAGTAGGAATCATAATGCTATCTCAAACCATATTAGGTAGAAATTAGATTATTATTATCAGAAAATAAGATCTTTATTATTTTTTGTTATATAAAATACAGAGAGAGCACATTACATGATGGAATTTTATTTATTTGGTCATTTTCCATAGCCGAGGGTCAGTCAATAGGCATTTTATATTTCTTGTATTATTGGGTAAGTTAATTTTTGCTTAATTCCAAATTTTCTTTATATTAAAAATATACTAAGATTAAATAGCATTGCTTTATGTCTAATAACATATATATAATAATTTAATAAAACAGTCAAGGATAAATATTTGTATTAATTCCACTCACCAGGTAAATGTTATAACTTATTAGAACATTATAAATCAACCATGCATGTACTGAGCAGGGATTGAAATAGGTTTAACTATTAGAAGAGAAACAATATTTTTTCTTCTCCCCTAATCGTGCCAGTTTAACTAGATGATGTGACATTTTATATATAGTTTCAATTCAGTTATGCTTTTTCGTACAATAGTATTAAATAAGATTCAGATTTGCATTTCTGACAATATTACTCTTCCAATGACTAAATAATTAATACACTTTTATAATAATATATATGGTTTTGTATGCAAATCATATGTGTCTGTCTTTTCTGTTTAGCTTAGAATTGAGGTACCTGATACAATCATTAACAGTGAAGAAAGTTATCATACCGGGAATAAATATATTTTTCTTTATAATTAAAATTAACTTTGGTCAGTTTAGAATAGGGAGTTCTATTGAAATACAAATAGTGAATACCAATAATAAGCTTACAGTTTTAAATACTGCAGTTATTTTAGTTCATTACAATGAAGACTTTTTAAACAGTGCTCTCTGTATCTATATATTTATCTCTCTATATCTATTACAGATATATATATATATATATATATATATATATATATACACACATATATTTCAGTCAGGACTTTGGACTTGAGACCTGTGTTAAATTTTGCTTTCAATAGATAAATAGGGAAGACTGTTTTATTTAAATAAGAAAGAAACTTCCAATTTTGGAAATTTTTTTGCGATTTTAGAAAATTAAGAGGATAATTGTTCTAATAGAATTTTTAAAAAATAAATATATATCAGGAAACTGCTTGAGTTTATAATTCCTTATACCCAAAGATGAATACTGAAACTGATGGAGACCAAATGACAGAATGGAGACTAAGAAAGTAGTGAGATTCAATTGCAGACTCAGTAGCAGAGTCACAGAATAATTTAATAATAATGCTATCATGGATGTCTGGTGTCTCCCCAGATCTATGCTTCTTGTGGTTTGTTGCTGACAAATGAAGCATTGCTTTGAGATCACTGTAACCCTTTATTTAAACACAAGCATGGAGATTGCGCTCCATTTTACCCAAGACTAAACTGTTTATCGAAGTCTTACATTGAAATTGAGCTTTAAACATATTCAAGGAGGAATAAAATTTTATTTCAGGATAAATATGTCACTTGTATATGTCTTGCATTATATTTCAATGACCATATTTTTAAATTGCACTCTTCTAAAATTACAAGAAAATGTAGGTAAACAGCCCCTATGGAAAGAGCGTTGAGGAAACTCTACCCCAGAATGAAAATTTTATTTAGATTGTGGGTTTGGACAAACATATCCTTAAGTATTTATAAGTAACGTTTTGTTATATAAAATATGGAACTGAAAGCAGATTTTAGAAAATAATCATTATAGAATTCTATACATAGTCAGTCATACATTACAGTGGCTTTCTACAAATAAGAGATGTTTTATAAACTATCAGGGATATACATTTTATTAAAATTACAATTTTATATCATTTTTCTAAATGTAATTGCTTGATGTTTTTATTACCTTTCATCCAGTATTTTTACATATGTCAACAGGAACCCATTTGAAACTAATCTTTATCTCCATGGTGAGAAAAATTTTAAAGTATTAAATAGGCAATTTGCTAAAAGTAGATTTTTAACCAATTTAATATATAAGAAAGTAAGCATACAGTAAGATTATGGAAGGAATTTTTAGTCTTTAACATGTGATTAAAAAGTTCTCAATAAAAAATATACTGATAAGATATATCAAATGATATACTAGTAATATATAACTCTATAATTCATTAATAAGTTACTATTTCTAAATGCTAGGTGACGTATTGTGCTGAAAGTGTTAAATGTTATTTTCTCCTTTAACTATAACTATAATCTATGAGGAAAGAAATTATCCACATCCATCTTCTTTTATCCTTCCCCTTCTGCTTGAATTCTGAATTGTTTGGTGGCTAAAATAGACTTAAGTTATATGTTGCCCACTGACGTCTTCCAAATTGAATGTAAGTCTATAGTGATTCACAGAAAGCAGATTTCTTTTTCCATGCAATGAACTGTGATAATTTGTTTCTCTTGCTACTTTTAACTACTTGTGCTTTCTTACCTTCACTGCAGCTTTAGCTTTGCTGCTACTTCTGTTTCCATACTTATGGCTTTGCTTCTAACTCCATATCAGTTTTCCCTAGTCCCACTCCTCCTCTACATCCAAGACAGAATATATTTAACTACCAGTGCTTTTCCTCCTTAATTTGGCTTGCACTCTGGGGAGATAATTCAGTGACCTGTAATAGAAAAGTAGCTTTTCTAACATGAGAAACTCCTTAGATGAGGCGCTAATAAAAACTGGTCGATATATTTGTGGGCAATTTTAGAAACTCTTCTCCTCTGTTCCACCTCTCCCAACTTTTATTTTCTAATTGACTGAAAATGGGTCTTATAGGGAGTTGAATATTACCAAGGTCACAATTCATTAAAAAGAGATAAGTAGAACAAGGAGACGTGGTACTACTGACAAGTGGATTTGACTGCAGGTCCAGGAATGGAGCCCTGCCACGTATACAGCTGCAGGAGGATTTTGGAGAATCGTTAAGAAAAATTGGGACTTGAAAATCTAAGGCTATCCTTGTATCCTTGTATGTTAATACTCATAAGTTGTGTGTGTGAGGCGACAAGTTGGCAGAGTGTTTTGATATTGACTGCTTGGCCTCAGGAATCCCAAAATGGATACATACAAACTTTTTACATTAAGAAGCTGATTTTGGGTTCCATTTTCATGTAGTAGAAATGACAGTCCATCTTACAGTTTGCAGGTGTTGGTAGAAGCAGTGGCAGTGCTTCTCATAACATCAGTAGAATAATGTAGTGTCCTAAATGTGTGCAGAAGTCTGTTCAGAATCCTATAGGCACTCTTTGTATTCTTTTCTTTTAAGCTATCAGGAAAAAGATCTTCGGATTATTTGTAGTAGTTAATTAATTTATCTGTTGGCTGATTATTTCATTTTCTTACCTTTGAATTTACTCATTATTGAACACCTGCTACAGGTCCTAGCTCTATGTTGTTGTGGAACATGTGCTGAGAAGACCTTCACATGGAAACCACTCTTATTTCCAAACAGCTTCAGTTGTTAGAGATTTTCCTTTTGCCATAAGTGACATTTATCTGTTTGTAAATTGTCTCTTTATTTTGTCTTAGTTTTCCTTGGTACTAATCTTTATTTCACCCCTATGTAATAATATTAAAAGAAAAGCATTCAAAGAAAACTTTGTCCAGCCTATATCTTTTCTTCAGTATAAACAACACTCATTACTTCAATTTTAAAGCAAGTAGCATTTTACAGACTGCTCTACCATTCTAGTTGCCCTGTGTGAATTGAACTCTTGTTTGATATTGTCCCTAAAATTGAAATCAATAATCCTAATACGTAACAGGGAGCACACAATAAGTAGGCCTATAACTCCCTTTTAAAAGCTACTTTTCAAATTAATCCAAGACCATTTTTCTATTCCTCTTCGCTGCTTCCAAAAGACATACAAAGAAAAAAAATGTCTTTATGATTTGTAATTGTGTCTTGTAAGACAAAATGCCAAATCCTTACATATATACACTAGTCACATCTTACATTGGTCTTTTACTATCTAGTCCTTCAACCACTCTTCTTATAAAGACCTTCATATCTCTTTGCTGTATTGTTATAATAACCATTTAGTTGCTCACCTAGCCAACAGTATATTTAATTAATAATACATTCCACAAAGTATAATTTTATAAATTAAGAATACACTCAATAACAATTTCTCCCTTATCCCCAAGCCATCACATCTAGAAATACATCAGTACATCTCAGCCTTGGATCCAAGTCTTCAGCCATTGGTTTTTTATCTTATATTTTAATGTTTTCCTGCTAAATTATGAGTCTTAAAAATATGACCACATACTTAAAGGGCCCAAAGTATACATTTCATGATCAAAACTATCCTGTATGGTAGCTCTATTTGTAGTTTTTTAAGGAACCTCCATACTGTTCTCCATAGTGGCTGTACCAATTCACATTCCCACCAGCAGTGCAAGAGTGTTGCCTTTTCTCCACACCCTCTCCTATCTTGAAATCTTTATAAAAATAATTTAGGTATGATTTACTGTAAGTTCCCTGGAAGAAAGGCCAAAGCTTTCATGATATTTATGGAGTTTTCATATCATCCTGAAAAAGTATGGACTGCTTAACAGTTTATAAGTTAAAGTATTTGTACTTAACAAGTTTATCAAAATAATAGTAAAAATGCACTTGGTTGGTGGTGCCAGTAGACATACAATGTCTTCCCAGCTGTATTTACTAATTGTCTTATTAGTAGTTTATCTTCATTTCTGGGTGCAAATTGTCTCATGTATAATAAAATGCAATGAACAGGAAGTGTAGATAGGTAATATTTTATGGTTGGAAGGTCAAGCAAAGTCCTGGAGTCAGACATTCAAAGTAGAAAAGCCAGTTTTACTATCTACTTCATGTATGAGTTTGAGAAAGTCTTTTAATGCTTCAGAGCTCTTGAAGCTTCCTGAGAAAAGATATGAACAATATCTACATTATAGTGTATTGTGAAGAGACACTTCTGATCCTATAATAACTGCTCTTATTAAGAATGTTATTGCTCAGGTTCATTATAACTAGGTAAAGTGCACTGAAACTTTTCATGTAGCATAAGAGACACCTAGCTTAATTTGATGACTCTTTCATTGCTCTTGAAATTAGATAAGGTAAATCTGTTACAACATTATGAATATAAATATTCATACATATCATGTGGTTCCTTAAGTTGACATAGCATACAATGAAAATATTTTATATTCTGAAAAATTTTGTGGTGTAAATTTATACCATATTGAACTTAACATAGAATATTTACAATCATAGGTAGAATACTATAAAGTTCATTGCTTTAAGTTAGAATGAGCACATTACACATGGATCTTGGAGATATGAATGAGTTATGAAAGTCTTTGAAATCAATGGTAATAAAATTTCATAGTATCTCCTATCATCACATATTTTAATGCTGGGTATTTAACGTTCCTTTTCTATCATTTTTATGGTTTTCTCCCTTTTATTTTTTGAATTACATTAATAACTAAAGTGAATGGTATTCTTGAACTTAAAGTGAATAGAGCTTATAAATATGGTTTATTTGTACAAGAATTTTACTGTGTTTTGAAAAATGTAGTTCAAACAAAAATGATAATAATGGGGCTTCCCTGGTGGCGCAGTGGTTGAGAGTCCGCCTGCTGATGCAGGGGACACGGGTTCGTGCCCCTGTCCGGGAGGATCCCGCATGCCGCAGAGCGGCTGGGCCTGTGAGCCATGGCCACTGAGCCTGCGTGTCCAGAGCCTGTGCTCTGCAACGGGAGAGGCCACAGCAGTGAGAGCCCTGCGTACCGCAAAAAAAAAAAAAAAAAAAAAAAAGAAAAAAATGTTTGCATCCT
>NW_020175390.1:2801687-2931928 GCF_003031525.2 Neophocaena asiaeorientalis asiaeorientalis | reverse complement strand
AAAAAAAAAAAAAAAAAAAAAAAAAAGATAATAATGATTGCATGCTTGTAACATTCACTAAAATTAACTTGGAAGTTATATTTGTGGTGAATGATTTGATTGTTTATTCCTAATCTTTGTAAAATGAGTTAGTATTCATAAAATATAGAAACTATTTTAAGTTATATTTAGTAAATATTTACTATGCATATAGCATTTTTCTGGGTGCTGAGGTTATAGCAGTGAACAGGATACCAAGTGTTTCTAATCACCAGAAGATACTTTCTTGGGGAGTAATACAAATAACAAATAAGATAAATATGGTACTGATGAATGCTGAGAAAATAGGCAGTGGAGTGGAGAGTTTCTGAAGGGGTGGGTGGACTTTATCAAGGTAGTTAGGGGGCGTTTTTTGAGACGGTGATATTTAAATTGGTTCTGAATGGAGAGAAGGAAATATCTTGAAAAGCATCATTTTAGGTAGAAGAAATGGCAAGTTCAAAAGCTCTGGCATGTTAATAAATTTTGCTCTTTTTCTATATAATATTCTAATTAAAAGTAATTTAATTTGTAAAAACTAGATTGTTATATTATGCTTACTTAGATACTTATAAACTTATTAATAAAAATGTGAAGTGGACACTTTCTATTTCTCACCTTAATGTTAACAACGTGCATTCTTGCATTTTTCTTGCTTCATGAAACAAGTGGTTCTAATATAATATTCATCTTTGTATGTATATAAAGTTAGCCTTTTATTAAATGTTACTGTTTATATAGTGGTGGGAATTTCAGACAGCTACTATAGAATATTTAGATATCAACTCTTAGTGTCCAAGATTTTTAGTTTTCTAGTTTCTCCTGGTTGTAAGTCGAAGACTCACTGAAGCTAAGGCAGGAAAGCGTATCTTATTGTAACGAGGACATATATACCTGTATATATGTCTGTATATTTCTGTATCATTATCTGTAATGATAAGGGACAGTTAGTCTTACAACTCTCCAAAGGAAAAAATGAAAAAGAATTCCTCCTTTATCCTGAATGTCGAGGGAGGTTCTATCCTTCCTGAAGGCACTAGGGACAGCAGGATCTGTTCTAGAATTGTCTCTAATGTCTCCAAATGTTGATACCTTCCTATCTGTGTGATTATATTTTGAACATAATTTTCATACTTTTTTATAGTTTCCAAAAGAAGGAGTCTAATTATGTGATTGCAGTTCTTCTCTACTTCTAAGGATCTGCTGTCCTACAAGTTCCACTTTCATCATTTTGTTTGTTATGTTATGCCTACCTTTATTTTCTGGCACTTTTACGGCTTCTCTTTCTTTTTTTCTGATCTCCTCTTTTCGATGATCTTTGGTTAAAGTTTCAGAGACATCTGTATTAGTCTGTTAACTCTTTGTCCCAGGACTGTAGACAGTCTTTTTGTTGGTGTTCAATATTTTCCTTACCATATCTGAATTAGGTGACCCTAGTCATATTCTCTTACGTCCTTATATACAATGTATTTGCTGGAAAAGTGACCTTTGACCTCACAGGACTGGTTGGATACCCTTCTTTAAAAGCACCTGTCAGCACAGTACTGAATGTATATTGATAGGACTACACCATTTGTGCAAAATAAACAATTATAATGACAATATTCTCACCCCAAATAACATGTAGGTAATATGCTTCTTATCCTACCAAATTGTGTTCATTTTGGCTAAAATGTAATTTACAGTTATAAAACAAAAATGAAAATATGCCCAATTTGGAGTTTTAAGATTATATCATAAATCGTTATTGGTTATTGGATGTTTTCAATAAGGAAACACAATGGTCTATGTATTTTGGGTGAATCATGCTTTGGTAAATAATTCTTTCAGTAAGTTCTACACTGCTTAATTATAAAACTGATTCATACACCACATTGGAAGATGTGGTGTTTATAACTTTTGATCTGATGCTAACTATATCTCCTAACTCCCTCCTCCTTCCCTTCCCAGTGTTAAATCTGCCTGCCATTCTTTGGAGCTACAGAGAAGGGAAGAAATCATGTTTACTTAAATACTAACTGTAATGGTTAAAAGCTTGGATTCTTGAGCCAGAAACACCAGCTTTATCTCTTGCCTCCAGTGTGGTCTCAGTGATTTATTTCATCTTCCTAAATTTCAATTTCCTCAGGTGAAAATGTGGATAATTGTAATATTAGGGTTGTTGCAAGACTGATTATGATAATACATATATCAAAGTGCTTATTATAATAGCCATTTAATAAATATTAATTTTGCCACTATTCTTATTATATTCAGAAGGTACTCAAACTGTCAGTTTCTAATATTGTTTTTAGGGAATTTTACCAGGAATTTTACCAGTGTATTTGGGAAAAAGTAGTTATAATATTCTGTACATGTTTCAGGACTTTTCTTTTTCTAAACTTTTTTTTCTTTCTTTTTAACTCATTATTTATGTATTTTTGGCTGCGTTTTTTTTTTTGTTTTGTTTTGTTTTTTTTTTTTTTTTTGGCTGCGTTTTGGTCTTTGCTGCTGCGGGTGGGCTTTCTCTAGTTGCGGCGAGCAGGGGCTACTCTTCGTTGCAGTGCGCAGGCTTCTCATTGTGGTGGCTTTTCCTGTTGCAGAGCACGGGCTCTAGGTGCACAGGCTTCAGTAGTTGTGACACACAGGCTCAGTAGTTGTGGCTCACGGGCTTACCTGCTCCGCGGCATGTGGGATCCTCCTGGACCAGGGCTCGAACCCGGGTCCCCTGCACTGGCAAGCAGATTCTTAACCACTGCACCACCAGGGAAGTCCCCTGTATAAGCTTTTAAAAGAAGGCAGAAAATGAAATATAATTATACTTCCAAATAATTGATTGAAAAAGACGTTTTTGCTCAATGCTAGGATTTTACTTGATTAGGCAACATATTTTCTCCAAAGAAATCTTCACTGGCTTTTAAAAATACAATATGATCAATCATGAATGCAGAGAGTAGGAGTAACAATAAGAACATATTGGAAACACTAAAGAAATGTTGTTTAAAATTATGTAAACAATCACACTTTGAAAAGGCACAGAGCACTAAAAAAGCTCCCAATTATCAGAGGATGAAAAATATGTTTGAAAATTTATGAAAAATACATTGGTCTTGGAAGAACATTTACCCAGTTTTCATTATTAATAAAAATACGGCCAAGTTGTCATAATGATTTCTAATGCTATTTTTAAATGAAAAAGTTTACCTTTAAAATGTGATCTCTCTCTTGGATGGAAGATTTTAAATTAAGAAAAGGATGATTCAATGCAATTAGGGATTATTACAGCAAGAAGGAACCTAACTGACATTTCATTTAATTAACTGATTTTTTTACAGGTAGGGATACCAAGACCTAGAATCTAGGTCTCCAGGAATAAGTTATGTGATTAAGAATTCCTTATCAATGTAAATCATTATATTTTTTAAAATCGGTTTTGATTCATACCTTTGCATGTAAAAAACGGCATCATAGTAAGCATGAATAGCCAGAGGCAAAAAATGACTGCCATTTAATTCACCACTGTGATTGGGCCTGGTTTTCTCTACAAGCCTTACAGAAAGAATAGAATGAACCAACTCAACTCTGCATGTAGAGATGGAAAAATAGCTTTATGCCAATTGTCTATGCTATCTGCAAGAATGAAAGTGGAGTTAACTAATTATTTCCAAAAATTTACATGGTGGAATTACATTCCAATCTGGTTTAGTAAAGAGAACAAGGGATGGGACTAAAAAGACTAGAGATAGGGGCTTTGTATTCATTTACCACTCTGGGATTTCATTTCTTCATTTTAAAAATGATGGAGGGATATAAGCGGACATCTAAGGGCCTTTTCAGTTCTGAAGTCAATTAAGTTTGTGAAAATAGTTATATTAAACTATTGTTTCCATTGTTTCTCTAACAAGCTTCCATCTTGTGAGGAAAAAACAGAAAAATGGAAATAAAACAATTTGGAAGTATCTAAAGAGCTGGATTATGCTCTTATACCTGGTCTTTTTGAAGGTCTTTTCTGAGATGTGGATCCCTGTGTGTTGATGTCCCTCTAGTATTAGATCAACTGCATCTGTTCAATTGACCTTCTCCATATTGCCTAAATTTCCTGCATTCATATCAGAATTTCTGTGCATTAAAAAATATATGAGTTTGAATTTTATTATTGTCACAGATATTCAGAAATGTATTAATTTATCATGTTTACAGCACCAAGCATTCTGTGCTGCTTCATGCATTCTCTTGGCATATTCACAACAATTATAACCCATTTAAATATCAAGCACTTAAAAGAAATAGTTTTCTAAAGAAATGATTTATCTTAAATCATTTTTTGTTCAGATAATTCATAGTGTAATCTCATTTGATTGAATTTATATATATATATTTCTGCAGTTATAAAACTGTGCCCTTTAACACTATTTATGTGTATAAGTTATTTCTATATTATAGCAAAGATTGCATGAAATGGAACACTTTTCTAATACAACTAACTGCTCAGTCTTTGGGGAAAAAAAAGTATGTCAGTTTGCCAGTTTTAAAGACAACTGGATTCATTTGAAGAATGCATAATTCTAATATCAAATGAATTCCTAAAAAACACTCAATTTGTAGTAGACTATATATTTTTTTTTAAAAAAGGAATATAGGTTATTTATTTCTTTGAGATATTTATATATTGGTGTCTTTCAATAATTCTGTCCTTGGATATCATGTCATTGGTTTATGTCAAAAAATAATCTCTCAGGTACTTCAGGTGTTAGACCCCTCAGTTAAACCTAGAAGAAATTACTATCCCTAACCATGTTTTTTCTATAGTGTTATGAGAGTAATAAATGTACGAGTGTGTAAGATAAGTTCTCCCAGATCACAAAAGAGCAACACCCTCTGTTTCAATGTAATGTCTTGAGGAAACATAACAAGTATCTGATAGTCAATTAAACATTTTGTTTTCTCAATCTATTTACGTGAAAATTAATTATTTATAGGTAAATTATTTCCTCTCCTTTAGATTTCTTACTGGAGTTACAGATTTCCTTATGATGTTTTGAAGAAGGAAATTAAACTATTCACTAATTAAATTAATCTCATTGTAGAATAACATTTTGTAATAAGGAACTACAGATTCTATTTTTTTTTGGCAATGAACCTTTATTTATGATGGTATCTTGCCCTAGTCTATGGGGAAAATGGGTAGCAGCTGTGCTGGATAAATCACACATAATTATCACATAGGATCTCCTTGCCAATGATATCGCTGGTTATGTAAAATATACATTCTTGGTGTGTATTTTATAAATGTGTCATATTTCATATTACTTTTAATTGTATTTATGTACATGGAAACAGCCTCAATATTATTAGCCCTATTTATACAAGTATAGAGAAAAATCATGTGATTCAAGGTACTTGAGGCTTATGTGATTCCTCTCCTTCTTTCCTTTGTAAGACTCAATTTTAAGAGATTTTACTTAATATTCCTTCTGTCTTTTCTACTTTATTTTATAATTTTATGATGCCTGAAAAAATACTTTTCTTTTGGGGGAATATTCAGTTTTAAGACCATAAGTTAAGTACTGCCCATAATATGTCAATGTTAATAAGTCAATATCAGACACAGTTAAATTTACATCTTAACATATTGTACAATTCATATGTGAAATCGATCCATTAATGAAATCAAGCTACCTAGCACAATACTTCAGCTCCCTCTTTTGGTTGGCCCAGATTGTAATATGAAAATACAAGGAAATGCCCTAACATGCTTTCATTTCTACTGGCATTTTATGATATTTGAGACAATATTTATTTCATTATTACTGCATAAAATTAATCATCTAAATCACTTTTCTAATAAAAATAAGTCAAATCTACATCTGGACTTTTTTTACCAGTTGAATGCTAAATTATTGAACACTTCATTTTAAAGTTAAAGATGTATTTTGACACAGTTTAACTACATATTATTTAAAATAAATTAGTATTTACTTAATTTTATGAGGATTTTCAAATATGATTTCTCCAAATAAAGTACGAGCATATATGTCACATATATCTGTTTCTCACACTCTATCAATATCTGTATCTCTAGATCTATATTCTCAACTGTAGTAGCAGATTTTTCCAGCCTAATTTTTCCAGTCTTCAAATTTGTTCTTTCCTTTCATAACCAAATATTTAACTCTAGTTCCAGTTTGCATGATAAAACACACTGAGTCCACCCCTCCAAATATTTCGTTAAAATTTCTAGGAGTGTTTCTAAAATTCTGGATTTCACCTGTTACTACTTGCTTAGGATTCCTCTGCAAGTTTCTCAATTGATCTCAATGCTCAACCTTAATAGGTTCCTGCTTGTTTCCCTGAGCCCTACTAATTCTAGGACAGAATGACAATTAATAATAATAATTACATTGAACACCCTTTACAGAAGGATAAAATAAAAATGATGTTAGGGAACAGAAGACATCAGGAAAGAAATTTACAATACAGTATTTCACTGCTAAATCCAAATAGTCCAGGCAGTTTCCCAGGACTTAACTCTCGGATATTTCCATCCTTTTCTCTCAGCTTTGCTGCCATGAAGCTGCAGGGCTCCTCTCTAACCAACAGGTGTTATACCTTGACACTAATTGTTACTTGGGAGCCCAGAATCCTCAATTTTTCTCAGACTATTGGAAGAGATTAACAAAAAATAAAATAATTTACTCTGATAACATTATCCCAGAGATGCCAACATTTTAAAAAATTTACATTATTAAAGAGTAAGCTTAATATACCTGCATAACACATGAGCACTTGGATTTTTCCATTAGAAATCACAAGACCATTACTTAACCTATATCTACATGATTTATAGGGCCCCTGAGAACAGAAAGCACTTTCATGAGGACAAATCACACCTTCTAATTATAGAATCTAAAATATAATTCTATTAACTTTGTCAATAATATTTTTTCACTAATAACTACCCATGGGTCAGAAATATTTTATACTATCTTTCTCTTCTAATTTTGGGTAGATATAAAACTACTTAACTTTTTTTATGTTTAATATGTAGTTCAGTGAAGGTGATACATATCTGATGAATTTTCTGTGTATAATATGTGAAAACCAAATTTCTTTTGCTCTTCCTATAAATAAACAAAAGCCCAAATCAGTCTGAATGGCTTCCCTTTTTTTCGGTTACCCCTGTTTATGAAATATTCCACTTGTAACATAGGAATTGGTTCAAATAATTTTGAGAAAGATAATGGGCCTTAAACTGTTTCTTTTAAAAAATGAATATAAATTAGAATGAATGTCTTTCGGCTTATTATGAAAACCAAAGATAATATGATCTCTCTCACATGCATGTCATAATTGGAAAAGAGCATGTGTTAAGAAAGAGTGGATCCCGAGGTTGAAATGGTAGCATGGGTTAGATAATGGAATTCTGCAAAGTAAGCAAAGGAACTTGAACCTGATGTAGGTGGCAGCACCAGAGACTAGTCTAGCAAGTAAATGAGAATTTACAAGACTGCGCTCTGAAATGAGATCATGGAATATGGTTTCATATTCCAACCTAATCATGTTCTAACTCCAGTCCTAGAGGAATGATTTGATCCTTCTGAGCCCTAATTTATTCTCTATAAGAGACCCATACTAATTTTTCATATATGTTCATTTGTGAGGCTCAATGAAATATACCTAAAAAGTGTCTATTATGATAAAAGAAATATTAGGCAGAAAAATATTTTAAGAAAAGTACTTTGACATATGTATGTCAGAAATCAAAGAAAAAAGGAATAGAAAGAAGACATGAACAGTTTTGAGGTAATGAGTTCCTGTATTTATCAAGCTTGAAGCTTCTCATGTTGAAGAAGAGGAGACAAAGAAAAAAAAAATAATGAAAGAACTTGATAACACCCTGGTACTGAAACTCCAAATGATCTTAATGCAACCCTTTCAAAAACTATCAGGGATTAATTTAAATGAATAAAAATATGTCTTTTCTCTCCGTGGATTAAGGAATGGTGTGTTCTTTGTAACTTTCTGCTTCCTTAATTTTCTCTCAATTTCACCAAAAATTTCATAAATAAAAGTTATCATATCCTAAGTTTTATACTCTTAAAAGCATTTTTAACAGTCGGTTGAAGAAAACAGAATTTTATTTCACGAGTAATTTCCACATTGGACTTAATTTACTCTTGGATTTAAAACTACTACTCAGGAGAAAATTATGTGGCCAATCATGACACATAAACTTTCTCCCAAAATGGATAGAACCAAATCCTCAGATTTTTTAATGCAACCACTGAAACATTCAAAGTTCATAAATAGCTAAACCTTAGATAAGCATTATTATAAGGTAAATAGCATATAGTTTTTAAGTCTCCTGGCCAAATGAACTCCCCTTCTGAATTGATGGCAGACTCAAAAATGCACAATGATTATACTTTTTGTATACAAATCCTCTAATTGTTTGTGTTCACATAGTGGCATTTTGTGATGAGTACTGTATTTTTTCATCGAACAACGATCTTTCTCACCTGCATCTCTCTCCTCAGCCTAGTACAGTCTATTGATTTCAGCACTGTATTGCAGAAATGACTTGTGAACGCATGGCCAAAACCCATACTTGATATTCCATCAGTGTTCTGGAAAGTCCAAGATAAAGTTTGTAAATAATGGGTATTCATATGCCAGTACTGTCTGTTAGAGATATATTGAAATGTTACAGTATCAATTTCTGAGGATGGTTATAATTAAGGAAAAATTAAACTGTTCAAAACCAGTAAGATATGTAGAAATGTTAAAGGGTAGATTATCTCACTAATAAAAATTATATAAAATGTCAGTACACATTGCATTTGTCTTTATCTATTCAGTCCCTCTATTTACCTACATTAGTTCTGATGATGATGATGTCTTGTTAGATCAGGATGACAAAATCATGAACTAGAAATAGTTGTTGACTAAGTTATTATTAGGAGCTAATAACATACTGGATGTTCTGAGTTGCAGTGTTGACACAGGTGACCCTTATATGCTTAATGGGCAGAATCCTTTTAGAAAAGACATCTGTGTCAAGTGTTTGGCAGGGTATATGGTTATAATATTATGCAATGGAAACATGAATTAAAGAATTCTGGGAATCACTATTAATGTTCAGGAAACCAGAGCATATATTCTAGAATTTATATGTGTAATAGGTATCTTCCTAAGAAGCAAACATTTGAGGGTTTTTTGGCTTTAATATATTACATTTAGTATTTTGTATCTCTGATGCTTAATGATGCCATTTAAGCAGCAATCATCTGTTCCCTTGGCAAATATATAGAGAAAAAAATTAAAATTAACTGATCTTATCCTACTGCAGACTTAAAAGAGTTTCCTACAGAGAAGGATCCATAGCAAGAGGTGTAAGGAACCTCAATAAGGCCTGATTTTAGAAGGTTAATTATGATGCATTTTTACTTCTTAGATTTCCTCTTATAGCAAAGAAGAGATAGCCTAATGAGGATTAATAGTGAGAGCATGATAATTTAAAATGAAAATAGTAAATACTCTCCTTTGGAATTCAGTGGGTTAATAGAGATATTTCAAACCTTTATTAATCTCGTTGGCTGTGCAGTATTTCTAACTAAATTTTAAGCATTTTTAATGTTACAGTGCCTTAAAAAAGAGATCCAATTATGTGCAATATGTGTAAAGTGAAAGATAACATGTGCAAATTTTTGAAACTGTCTGCTACACTTAGGTGTTCCCATCTTTTAATGCACAGACAGTGTATTGAGTCCTTTGATCTCTTGGTCCATTAGTCCTCCTCCAAATCAGACCATAATTCTATACTAACCTCTAGGTACATGATGCAGATAATTAATTTTATTGTAAAACACTTTTGATTCACAGGTACTTATTTATTGAAATATCCTTAGGAAAACTGGGGGACCTGAGAGTGGCGGATGGGGATAAAATAAAAATAAATCAAGAAACAAGAGACGGTCCTTGTATGACCCAACAATTATTACAGCCCATGAGCTGGGAGTATAATTGATTCAACCCTCTACACATGATGTTGGGCAGTGGGGTGGGAACTGAGTCTATTCCTTAACAAATTTCCTTATAAATTCATAAGTGTGTGTTCACACACAGACACACACACACACACACCAATAAGTCATATCAGTGCCAATTTTACTACAGTTCTTTGACATATTGTTTAAATCATATCCCTTGTTTTGTTCAGTAAAAACTGTCTATCATGGAATTACTTTAAGAAAGGAACTAATTTATGTTAACTAATCTTATTAATTCTCAAAATTCACACTGCTTTATTTAGATTACAGCATAGTGGTTGTATTATCACTGAAAAAGCCCAATGCCCAAAAGATGACCAAGAAAAAAGTTTTAGTCGAAGTTAGGTGTATTAACTTCCTGCAACAAGGCATATTGCCCATCATGGGGAAATTGGAGATATTTTGGTTGGAGAGAGTTCAGATAGGTTTATTATAGAGTTTGGGAATATGCTGGGGCATTTGGGAAGTGCTTCTAAAAGCAGGAATCAGCACTTGATTGGGTAATATCAGGAAACTGGGGCAATTCTGTACAGGTATGTTAATTTCTTTATGGAAGCTGGAAAAACAGTTTGAAGTTGTCTTTGATAAAGACATAGTAAGAGAGGAAGATATTTGGTCACTTTGGGGGTGCCTAGTGGCCATGATTTTTGCCTTGTTCACTCATAGAGGGAGCTCGTCTAATGATGGTATTCTGTTAAATTGTTTGTGCTCATCAGAAGAAACAATAACCTAGCTCTTAGTTGCCAGGCCAGGTACCAGCTGTCAGCTCTCAGAGCTGCTTTTTATTTTCTCCCTTATCACCTAATGGATGTTTAACTTGGGCAATTTATTTAAGCACTCAAAACTTTTTTTTTTTTTTTTTTTGTATAAATGGGAACAATATAGCACTTCATCAAGAGGATGTTGACACTGTTATATGATTTAAGGTAGATACATCAGTCCTAAAGGACTAGGGTGTTCAGGGAGCTTAAAACAAACAAAAAGTTTAATTTCCTCTCCCCCTATATTTTCATTACAGGAGCCTAGTGGGGGTATCAGGGAGCTTCTTGTGGTCTTCATTTTGGGTCTTTGGGAAGACTTGATACTTGCTATGGCAAAGGGAAAAAGATAGTGGCAGGATTATTTAGCAGTTTGTAAATCTTCTTCCCCAAAAGAGGTGTATTAACTTCCTGCAACATCCTGCTTTATTTAGATTACAGCATAGTGGTTGTATTATCACTGAAAAAGCCCAATGCCCAAAAGATGACCAAGATCACATCCACTCAAACTTCACTGGCTAATTATTCTGTTAAATTGTTTGTGCTCATCAGAAGAAACAATAACCTAGCTCTTAGTTGCCAGGCCAGGTACCAGCTGTCAGCTCTCAGAGCTGCTTTTTATTTTCTCCCTTATCACCTAATGGATGTTTAACTTGGGCAATTTATTTAAGCACTCAAAACTTTCTTTTTTTTTTTTTTTGTATAAATGGGAACAATATAGCACTTCATCAAGAGGATGTTGACACTGTTATATGATTTAAGGTAGATACATCAGTCCTAAAGGACTAGGGTGTTCAGGGAGCTTAAAACAAACAAAAAGTTTAATTTCCTCTCCCCCTATATTTTCATTACAGGAGCCTAGTGGGGGTATCAGGGAGCTTCTTGTGGTCTTCATTTTGGGTCTTTGGGAAGACTTGATACTTGCTATGGCAAAGGGAAAAAGATAGTGGCAGGATTATTTAGCAGTTTGTAAATCTTCTTCCCCAAAAGAGCATAGATCACACAGACACAAACTTCACTGGCTAAATAGCTAAATAGCTAAATAGATGGCAGTGAAGCACAATCCTAGTGGGCTAGAAGAGGGATACATGGGCTGTTTGTGAACAGAACAGATGATAACCAAAACTGCAAGGAACTTAGAACAGTGCTTGGTCTGTAAGATGTGCTTCATAAATGCTAGATATAGCAATAATAAATGACATTATTATCATCTCCATTTCCTTTCCCTCCATAAAATTTAATAATAATGACTTATCTATCATATGTGAGCTTATTTGCAGATGAACTTTCCAGATGAAATAAACACTGGATTTTTAATATCTGTTAATGAGATATGAAGCGATTTCTTTGTAACTGTGTTGTGTTTGAATAGGTGATTTGCAGAGGAAACCATGCTAATATATTCTTACACTAGACTATTTGTAAAGTTTAGATAGAGAGTATTTGAAATTTAAAACTAAGAATAGTTCATGGTTGATGCTTTTTTCATTTTGGGGGCCAGTTTAGATTTTATTTGACTGGTGAAATTAAATAATCTGTAGATCCATTATGAAATTGCCAAATGGTATACTAGACTCACATGCTGTGACTGTGAACACTAATTGAAAGCATTACCATGGTGATTGCTATAGTAACATTTAAATTGGCATCAGTGCCAAGAAATCTTTATTATTGATCTGATAGAGATTTTTTCACAATAAATTTCAAGAATACAAATGAAAATTTGCTGGTATTTTCATTTGTATAGACTGAAAAAAGGAGCAAGTATATATGTTTTAAAGTAAAAATAGATTTTTAATAAAAAATCATTAAATGCAAATGTTCATGCTTTATATACGATTTTATATTTTAATGATATCAGAGTACCTCATGCAGTTTTCTTCCATATCACATTATATTTTCAGCTTGAATTCTAAAAGAAATTAAGATATATACTATGTAATTCAATATACTAAATATTAAGTATTTAAGTCTATTAAGTTATTTAGTCCCTCAACGCATATTTCTAATCTGCTCTGTGCAAGATGATTTAATATAAAGATAAAAAAAAAGCTTATTCTGATTTTGAATAATAGTCTGGAAAAGAGAGAGTCATAAGTAATTTAAAGACAGCTAACCTTAATTGAGCATTTTTGTAAGCCTTTTATGAGAATTAGCAAGAAGCTCATGAATATTATTATTTTAAGTTTTACAAATTAAGAAACTGAGAAATAGAGAGAGGTTAGTGTCTTGCCCAAAGTTATACAACTAGTAGAGAGCACAGCTTTCTGAAACATTTCCAAGTTTGTGGTCTTAAAAATGCTTCATGTTAACTTCCTGACCTAAATATTATGTAGTCAATGATGCTGAAGCATGAAAAAGAATCTCTTACCTTTACCAGGTACAGTCAAGAAAATATTACAAATTGGTAATAAATATTAATATTTAATTAGCACTGTATTAGTTTCCTAGGGCTGCTATAACAAAGTACAGTAAACTGGGTGGCTTGAAACAACTGAAATTTATTATCTTACAGTTATGGAGGCTAGCTGTCTGAAATCAAGGTGTTGGCAGGTTGCTACTCTCCATAGACTCTTCCAGCTTCTGGGAGGTTAATTTGTGGCAGCATAACTCCAGACTGTACATCCGCCTTCACATGGCTGTCTTCACTCTACATTTGTTTCTTTTCTTCTTATAATCCAGTAATATCAGATTAAGGCCCACACTAATTCAGAATTACTTCATCTTAACCTGATTACATCTTCCCAGACCCTATCTCCAAATGAACTCACATTCATATGTACCAGGGGTGAGGAGTTCAATATATCTTTTGGGGGACACAATTCAACACATAACAAGTACTCTCATATACTAATTAAGCAATCATCCAAACTGTTGACTGAATATTTCTGGATTTCTTTCTTCCAAATATATCATAAGACTGTTTATCCTTCTTCCCAACATCTGAATTTAGACATAACCATGGGATGTGTTTTGCACACTGAAATATGAGTGCAAATGAGTATGTCTCTTCTGTGTGGACAGCATAAGGGCCAGCACGAGGTGCTCCATGTTCCTTCTGTCTTCTCTTGGCAATCCTGGGACACAGAGATGGGACTTAACTTGCCTTGGGTTCCTGGTGATAAGATTTATCACAGCCTCCCAGGAAAACCACAGTGATTATATACCCTGAGCAAGAATAAGCATTTGTTTCCAAAGCCACTGAGAATTTGAGAGTTTTATGTTACCATGGAACAATGTGACTGGTGCATAAATATCTACTAGGAGTCATATGCTGTCCTAACAACAACAAAACCCATAAAATGTGTAGCACTGACTTAAGGCCTGGCCATCCAGCAGTCAAGAAAGCCTTGTCAGAATCTCAAAAGATGGAAATTCACTTCATACAGGGGTGTGATATTTGGTAAAACTATCACCTGTGATAACTTGGAAGGCAGATTCTGGGACCAATGAGCTTGTAGCTGTAGGGGAAAATGTGGAAAAACAGACTATCAGTAGGGTGTACTTGTCACTATGGCTGTGTCATCAAAGTACTATAAAAAAGAGATAAATGTAGAGAGCTATTGCCAGTGTGTTAGCAGGAATATGAGGAAAAGGAGATGGCATGAGTGGGGTACCAGCAGGGTGAGAGGAAGAGGCAACTTTTTTGATGCTTTCTCATAAAAGAGAAATAGTATTTGGTGTGAAAATGGCTGATTAAAACTTTTGTAGCAAAAAGCAAATCAAGAGAATGGCCATCACTTCTATTTTTAAACTTCTGAATGGATTATATCAGCAAGTGTTGGGCTGCACCCTGCAGGCCTACAAGGCCTGTACATGCCCAGCTTCAACCCCAAAGAAAGAGCCCGGAGTCAGCAACAGAGACTTCAATGGTTTAATGGATGAGGGATCTTACATGTCTGAAGCAAGGTCCTGGAGGACACCTCACCACATGTTGCAGAAGGCGGGCAGGACCTGGTGGCAGTCTTCGCTCCAGGGTGGGAAGGGGAGATTGCCAGTTACAAGGGGAATTGAGGGCAGGTTGGCTCATGGGTTACCAGGGAAAACAGCAGAGAGGGATGCCCCTCACTGCCCCTTTGATAAGCTATCATAGTAGAGATGTTATGATCTAAAGCTAGAACAATCATTAGCTGGGGCCTGGAGCTAATATGTATGAAGTTCAGTAATGTGAGTAGGGTATAAGTGAAGCAGGCACTGGTCTAGCAAGGAATGTACAGAGAGCAAGTGAACAGGCATCTTGCGTGGTCTGACCCTACAGCAAATAATTCAGGACCCAGTTAAGTGTTCCCAATAAATCCTTTTACTTGGACAAAATTTCTCATGTTAAAGACACTAAAGCTGTGGTTTGTCCTGTAAAGCCCAATAAGACTAAGGAACCTAAAATCAAGTTAATATAGCAAGACCTGTGGAGCAGTGGTAAGAAAATAAGTATAGAAAATCTAAGTATGTATCAGTAGAAAATATTCTATGGAGTGTCTCTTGACACATGAAACTGAAAAGAGAAAAAGAGGATTTAGTTTTTAAGAGTAGTACTGCCAAAAAACCACAAGCCCAGACCAAAAAACCTGGGTCTCATTGTTAAAATGATCTTTGGGCTATCAATTTCCACAGCCAGTAAACTGGCTAAGAATTTTTTTCAACTCTCAAGGAGTCATACGGCCTTCTTCAGCTGTGGTCAGAGAGATCAATGAATATGAAAGAATTCCAGAAGGTGAAGAGCTACAAAGAACAGTGGACAAGGGAGACCCTCTCAGGAACCAGACTTGAAGAATAAGGTCTAATTATGGCCTAATTCTCCACTGCCAGGATAGTAGGATATGCAAACATGATTTCAAAATTGCCATGGATTTCAGAAGAAAAGCATTATGTTTATATTGCCCGTCTCAACCTATTTGTTGCATGTGTGGGGAACAGATATACTATTTTAGTTCATAGGTCTCAGGTCATGTGAAGCTTCATCTGGACTTGATGTACAGACTACTGCACGCTATCCCCTTTGTACAATCCCTCAATTTGAACTTCATGACAAGTCTGCATGTGACGTGTGAGTTGTATTTTGGTATATTTTTCTCCAGGAGGAAGAATCAGCCTTATATTTGGTAGCTAGGGCTTTAATTATAATGATCATCCTTGTTATTTACCAAATATTTCTGAGTGTTTTGTAGGAAGGTACTTCACCAATACCTTTGAAGTTAGACAAAGCAACCTGATTTGGTCAATGAAAAGTTAATGGAATTGACCAAATGCCAAAGTTATTTTTTTCCTGCCTTGGCAAAGGTAGAAGCAGAGATTGGAGCATGTCTCCCTCAGCCTGAAATTCTGATAAAGATGAGGTAGAACGACCTTCACTAGCTGACCTATGATAAACTTGCTGTGTGTGTGAGAAATATACATTATTGTTTTAATATAATGTTATCATTGTATTAACTAACCCATTCAAACTAGTATAGTCAGGCACTATTCCATTTAGTTTATGTGTATCAACCAGTTTAACTCAAAACACTAAAAAAAGCAACAATACTACAGGCACATCAAGGCAACCAGGGAACCAATGATTAAATAACACGTTCAGGGTCACCTAGCTAGGACTTGAAAGAGCCAGAGGTCATGCCTCAAACAGTGACCTGTAAGAATCCGAATCTTAATATTTGAACAGTTTTCAAGGCTGACTCTACAGAAAAATGAAATCATGACAGATATTAGAACATTTGCAAATATATTTGTCACTAAGAGAGATGTGGCATCTTCTAGGAATTAAAAGCTAGACCGTTTGATTTTTTGAACATTTAGAGACCACTTGAATAATCCAGGTAAAAGACAGTCTATATTTGTTCATAAAAGCATTGCAATGTATTAATTACATAGTGAAGGTTATGGTTTCAATTCAATGGTCAACTTCCAGTCCCCACAGTTTTGATCACTTGGTTTGATGTCACTACCTCCTCCTTCATACACTTTCCTCTCTGGGGTACAAGAACCCTCTCCACCCGCCACTCCTTCAGTTGCTCTGTCCTGCTTCTCCTATACTCTCTCCCTCACTTCTATCAGATAGACACAACTGCAACAAACCAGGCACTCTATTGCTGTAGGACCCTTGATCTAGCTTTTACTATGACTGAAAGAACATCCCTCACATATCTAATTGGATGGCTCTCCTTTCTTCAAGTATTTACTCAACGCTTTCTCAATGAGACCAACCTGGGATTTCACTTCCCTTCCCCTGCCCAGCCCCTATATTCACATCCCACTGTATTGCTCTAAGTTTTTTTTTCAATAGCACTGAATACTTTCTACTATATGTTTTTCATATTTATTGTGTTTATTGTAGTGTTTCTCTTTCTGCATGCTTTGTTTGCATCCCAAGCACCTAAAGTGTGCTATATGCCTGGCAATAGTAGGCACCAGACAAATATTTGAAGAATAGGTGAATGGCTCCCTTCTAACAGACCCAATGCTCATTCGGACCATATAGATAATCTTAGGTAATTCTCTAGAATCAGTCTGAGACTTGGATTTGAGTACAGGTGATTGACTGAAAGCGTGCTTCTCAGGAGGAAACTGTAAATAGGGAATGAATCAGGAGAGAGAAAGCGGAAGAAAACACCCTAGTTTAGTGGTTCTCATCAGTCCAGAAAAATTCTCAGAAGAAGGGAGAGGCTATAGGCACTTAGCAGGCAAACCCCAGAGCAGCTGGCTGGTAAGTAGATTAACATGGTAAATGAGATCAGCATGGAACACAATAGAGTCTACTACTACAGATTCCAGATTAGGACTTAGGGTAAACCACGGATATGCTTATGCCTGTAAAATGGTTAATGTAATAGTTACAACGCTCTCAAATCTCATTATAGTTTTCTAGGCAAATGCATAATGTTTTATTGCACAGTAATAGAATATAATTATATAACGACCTAATCAATAGGTTACTTTGAAGGAAAGGAAGACTTTAATTATGTGTCACGGATGTACTATATTTCAAATTCTTTTTATACACATGATTTTATTTAATTATTATATCTCCTGTTAAGGTAAGCTTATGATTCCCATTCTAGATATGATGAAAATAAAGTCTAGTTAATAAACTCACCTAAGCTCATTAAAACAGTGACACACTCAGGATATTAACCCCTATCCCTCTCTCCATATTTACTATTCATTCCACTCTTCTGCCTACATCTACGATGTCAACGTAAATACATTTTTTTTTCAAATTTTAAGTTCCTTTTATTTTGAAACATGGAGTCCATAAATTTAAACTGAGAAACATTACATTAATATCTGTACTAATCTCTAATTGAAGTTTAACATATCCCCAAATTATGTTTATGGGTATCCATCTACAGAAGTATTAGAGCTATCTGTGACTTTATCATTAGCAGAAATAAAATATCATACTAAATATCTTGTTTGCTCATTTTTTCTTTGCAGTTTTGGAACTAATCAGATCTGCTACTAGGTCTTGTTATTTATTGCATTACTTAAGAAGCATAGGTATTATTTTATAACAACCAGTTTCTAAAAATAATTTGATAGCTATATTTTAATAAAATTGATTTCCTTTTTAATACTATATATCTTATTTCTTAATTCATGCATTAAAAATATTATTCTGTCATCAGACTGACAGATTCATGAAACAAAAAAGTTAAAATTCTTGTTTAAAATCCATAATACTCTCTTGATTTTTGATAATAATATTAACTTGTCATCTGTACTGTGGTAATTATTATAAATGCTTGCGTATTTGTTTTGTAATTTGCCCTTTCATAGCTATTTAATTTACCCTCCTCTCCTCTGTACTGCCAAACACATCCTACAACCCACCCACTTGTTCCCATGCTCTCCTGCTCCACCCTAAGACATAAGCTGGCCAACAGTTTGGTCTGAACTATTGCTTTCTAGAGCTAACTCAGGAAAAAAGCTATGTCAAATCAAATACAGTTTTAAATATGGACAATTTTTAGCACTATGTGCTCTCTGTTAAATGAGAAACAGTGTAGGCTGATGCATGTGGGACATTCATTAACTTGCATCTGACAGGCTCTGATGCTCATTTTTGACACTGAAAGCTGACATGAAACCACAGGTAGAAAATCCATTTACGCCTTTCTCCACTGATTAAAAATTTGAAATATAAATTTTTCTTTCATTTTCCTGATTAAGTATTATTCAATAAATGACTTATAATGTCAGTAACCTATTCAGGGATGTGGCATAAACACTCTCTTGTTATACATGTGGAACACATTCCTAGAATATAAACTCCTTAAAGAAACTGCTATTCTGTTCAACTAGAAAAATGTCTAGAAAAAGAGTAGGCACTTTATATATATCTGGTGAAAGAATTACTACATGAATTTTTTTGTTGACTTCATGATATGTCCTCATATTACATATAAATTGCATGATTTATTTACCATTTTCCTAGTCTTAGACATTTAGTTCATTTTTACATTTTCCCCAGTGTTTCTGTCAGGATATTTTCAGTAAACAGATGACATACTGAATGATTGGGAAGGACTTAATGGAGAGTGTGGGCAGGGTTAAAGGGATGGTGTAGTGTTTTAGGGGTATGTGTGTATGTGTGTGTGTGTGTGTGTGTGTGTGTTAAGCACTGCTTCACTGCTTCTGGCACTATAAGATGCTACTGCCTCATCTTGTATATTTCCTGCTCTAGTCCTAGAATCAGACATTTCTCCAAGGAACCCTGGTTCCTTTAATTAGAAAATGGTATTAGAAACAAAGATCTGGATGCTAGGTGAGTTCACTGGTACTGGATGGTATTGCTGCTAGCCCATCTCAGCTAACAGAGCAAGGAAAACATATGTGTGTAGACTACCTTGTACGTATACACATATCTATAAATATTTCAATATATAGCCATCTGTAATTATATTAAAGTACATGAGTTTTCATTGACTTCTCCAACTCTAATCCATTACCACATGGATCAGGCTGTCTTCCTCCCCTTGCTTATCTGTAAATTCTCACAACAACAGCAAGAAATGTAACTCCCAATATCTGTCATCCATTTACTTATTTAATTTCAGTATAAATGTAGAACAGCATAATTGTTAACCTATACCCTCAGAAGAAACAACTTTATTAACTAGAATGCAGTGCATACATGTAATTTCTTTCCATTTAGTCTTAGAGACTTGACTCATTTCCAGAGTTATTTAGGGCAGTACCTTTCCCTCCTCCTCCTTTCACTCAGGTTGTGTCATACAATTTTAAAGTTAGATTATCTTGTAAGTAGTCTGCATTCCTTCTTGGACCTCACCTCTCCAGTCTCCAATTCCTAAATGATTTTTTTTTAGTGTGCATATATTAAAGTTTATTCTGTGCTGTAACACTGTATGGGTTTTGGCTAATGTATAATGTCATGTAACCAGTATCATACAGAATTCACTGCTTTAAAGTTCACCTTTGTTCACCTATTCATCCCTACTATCTTCCTCTCAAACCACTGCAACCACTGATCTTTCTATTGTCTCTATACTTTTGCCTTTTCAAGATTGTCATAGTGTTTGAATCATTATCTAGCTTTATCGAACTTGAAATGTGCATTTTAGTTTTTCACTTAGCACTATGCATTTTACTTTCCTCGTTTTTGTGTGTGTGTGTGACTTGATAGCTCATTTCTTTTTATCACTGAATAATATTATATAGGTATACCACAATTTGTTTACCCATTGATCTACATTTTGTGCTAGTCTGAGCCTACTGATAAGCAATGTCGTGGCTAGACAAGTCCTTGTGTTTCTTATGATTGCAAAACACCCTCAGCAATAACCATCAGAAAACTCTGGGGAAAAAAACCCGAAGGTTTATTACTCACAACTCCTGGAAAGCACATGGCACACCTAGGAGCACACATGTAGGTCCTGGGGAGGAGGAGCTGGAGAGAGAGAGAGAGAGAGAGAGAGAGGGAGAGAGAGATAGTGCATGGGTCTGGGGTTCTATTTTTACTGGGGTTGAGAGTGGGGGCCTAGGGTTTCTCACTCTTTATTGGTGAATTTAAAAAGTAAGAGCAGAAATTTAAGGTGCAGGAAGAGAAAAACAAGTGGCTCACAGACTGCGAGAAGTGTTGAGACTGGGAAACTTTAACTTCTGTACTAGCTTAATTATTTTTTCCTGTGGAAAGCCTTCTCTTTATCTGATTTCCTACATCTTCATAGACTCTCTGTTGTGCTTTGTTCTTTCCCTCAGATGAAAGTGTAACTGCATGTGCTTATGCTAATAAAATGGTGTGCAGTCCCCTTAGTTTTATTATAGCCCAATTTCATGCTGCATATTATGTCATTTTGCCACACCAACTTGAAAAACTTTTTGTCCAGTTTCCAGAGTTTCAGAACACACAGACTAAAAATATCCCCATTTGTGATAATATCAAATTCCACTTGTTCCCTACATCAATAATGCCTTGATAGCCAACCTTCTTAAAGAAATTGTGAACATAGCTCTCTCCTAATAGTTTTTCCATAGCTGACCCTAAGATGATTCACTTATAAGGCATATCTCCAAATTAAAATATGTCCAAAATAATACCCCCTAATGTGTTCCATTTTTTCTTTGTCCTGTTGTATTATAGGGGGTGCCTTAATTGAATAGATATAGTAGTATCTTGGCCAACTACAAAGGGGGCATCTTTGTAATAGAGGGTCTTATGGAAGTTTTGACCCCTTGATTCCCATTCAGGGGACTGATACTGGGAAAAAACCTGCTTTGCCTAACTCCTTTTGTTTGAAAGTGATATGTTTTCCATAAATCATAGAGAATCATCCACCATTATTTATTGTTTAATCTAGCTCCACTTTTCTTACAGTGTTTATTTTTCTCAGATGCTGGCAATAAGTTGTTTACATGTCTTTATATTCTATAATCTTATATGTATATATTTATATTGTTATGTATAATGTTATTATTGTTATTTTGGTAGGATATTGGCAAAACCTGTTGTAGAGCTTCTCTGCTGACACCGGTTGACACTCTCAGATTTCTAGAGAAGACCTTAAGCTAAATTTTTGAAGTTTAGTTTAGTGGTGGAAACTATTAAGGATGCTTATAGAAAGCTGGCAGCTCATATTTATTCCATTAATGTCTGTTTTTCTTGAAATAGTTTTATCACATTTAGTTAGATAAAGATAGAATCCCAAATTATAATGTGATAATAATTGGACATGAAATTCTTCCAAAAATATCAGTAAATTATTTTAGCAAACTTATATAGAAATTAAATAAATATAACAAAAAATGATCAATTTCATATATATACACATATATTTATATAATAAATGTAAGAATTATCAATTACTATGAAAAATAGTTATGTTAAAACATATATCCCTAAATAGTTCCTTGATTACAAGACTTAAAAGACTTGTAACTTTGGTGTCTGTTCATATTCACAGAATTGATTCTTTGTATATGTGTCATTTAACTTGCTGAAATTTCAGACTTATCTCACCAAACAGTATAAAAAAATACAATAGTGTGTTGGAAAGATCAAACAACATATGTATGCGTTTTGCCAAATCCACAAAATAACTGCGTAATCACAAATAGCTTTCTTTATCTCTCCAAACCTTATGTATCTCATCTGGAAAAGGATTCAGAAAATATGCCTATAGCCCAGAAGTTTTTTTTTTTTTTTGATAAATACGTTAATGTATGTGGAAGTACTTTGCTGACTACAAATCTTAAAATGATAATATACTAAAATCAATCACATACACATGTTTTGTATGTACATTTTATCTGAGAAACTTTGCCTGAAAAACATGATTGGGATAATGAAAATACTTTATCTGAGTTTAAACTATAGTGATAAGAAATAATGATATAATTCAATTTCGGATGTGGATTTTATATGCTGAACATCCTACTTAATTACAATAATTTACATTTTTTCTTGGTTCACAAATAGCCAACAGCCATTTTTTATAAATGCAATTGAAATATAATTAAGAGAACAAGGGAATTATAATAAAATAATTTTCAGTTTTTAAAGTTAACAAGATTCAAGTGAATTCCCTGATTACAAAATCAAAATTAAACCAAACTTGAAATATTACACTTCATAATGCATCTGATGGTATTTATTTATCAACAAAAAATGTGATTAAAATGCAGAGCATTTAAGGCTGATAGAGATAATTAACCATAGAAAAATTTAGTAATCAGCTTGTTGCTACTGAATTAATAAAGGATATGAAGAATTTTTAATAAACCCTATGGGATAAGAGCTTGCTAACTTTAAAAACAAATGCAACAAAAATCCTTTATAATGTGCACTTTTGTCTAAGAGCTGAGGAATGTATAGGTGTTAAATTGGCCCGGGAGGGATACACTCATTTTTCCTAAAGGTGAAAGAATTATGCCTAGAATTATGAGGAAAATGAAGGTATTTAATAAAAGGGCTTCACTGTTAAAACACTGTATAATTTATACCAATCACTTTGTGAAGTTCATACTTAATCCCATGTTATGCGAACTTTTATGATTATTACTCTTACTTCACTGCAGACTGTATTTCATTTGTTAGAAAAAACACCAGAACTCTTTTAAAAGGCACATTTCCTCCCAGTTAAACTCTTTCCATATCTCTAACAGCTTGCTTTTGCAATTGAATATTGTCAATCTCATATGTGATCACAGGCTCAAATTAGGATTATCCATTTTAGGCATGAATTAACTAACCAATTAATTTTACAAATACATTTTTAATTACCTATGGCATGTCAATAATTGTTTCATGTAGGACACAGTGATTTACAAAATATCTCACCACCATAAAAGTTACATTATAATTAAAGGAAACAGTCAACAAACATAATCCACTAAATGAAAGGTATAATTAAAATCATTGTAAATTATATGAAGGAAATAAATGGATGGTATGAAAGAAATCAGTAGAGACTGAAGTTGGGTAAGCTCTTTTTGAAAACGTTGTTATGGAAGACTTTGCAAGAAAGCAAAATATGATATAGAAACTGAAAATAATGAGGAGTTGACTATGGATGAGCCAGGTAAGATTGTTCAAGGTCAGAGTATAAGTAAGGCAAAAAACTTGATCTGGGCAAGCACGTAAAGCTCCTGAAGGAGGGTTCCAGGTGGGTGAATATGGAGGAATATTACTTAACAGCAGTACAATTAATATCAGGAGCACTGACATCAGTCTGACAGAATTTAAATCCTGGATGCCTTCCACTTTCCCACAGGTGCCTGCCATTCTGTGATTTTAGCAAGTTACTTCAACCCCAGTTTACCCCTCTAATATGGTCATACGTTCCTTATAATATTGTTACAAGGAGTGTTAAAGAAACGGTGTCTGAAAAAAGACTTAGCACAGTGCCTACAACACAGAAGGCAAGTTAGAATAAATGTTGGTTGCCAGCATCACAGATGTTAGTAGGCTATTTCTAGAGTAGTAGAGCCCAAGTGCAAGGGAGTGCCTAGATTTAATTTTCAATCTTTCTGTTGCTATTTATATGAACTTGTGCAGTCATTTAACCTCTCTGTGCCTCAGTTTCCTTATAATAATATGAGGTATATGAAGGATTATAAAAGGATCTATTTTAAAAGGTTGCCATAAATATATAAATTAAATTACATAAAATCAGTAGACCAGTGGATCACTGTGCTTCCTATTGTTAATTATCTGAAATGTTAGTAGTAGCAGTATAAAAATGTTAGTAGTAGCAGTATAAAAATGACTTCATTTTGACCAAAAACAAGAAGAAAAATGATTCTTTATTTTTCTAATAGATTTTCTTTTCCCCTGATATAAATGACACTCAAAAATAACTCAATCGGGCTTCCCTGGTGGCACAGTGGTTGGGAGTCCGCCTGCCGATGCAGGGGACACGGGTTCGTGCCCTGGTCCGGGAAGATCCCACATGCCACGGAGCGGCTGGGCCCGTGAGCCATGGCCGCTGGGCCTGCGCGTCCGGAGCCTGTGCTCCGCAACGGGAGAGGCCACAACAGTGAGAGGCCTGCGTACCGCAAAAAAAAGTAAATAAAAAAAAAATAACTCAATCATCTACCTAGTTCACAAACTAATAATCTAGGAGTTATATTTTATTTCTCCTTTATTTAACCCTTTATAATCAATACATGAGAAAGTAGTATTTCCTTTTCTGAATACTGACTATGAAGATCTTACTCCGGTCTTAGGTCTGGTTCCTCAGAAACAGACCTTGAGGCAAGGATTTGGGTGCCAGTGATAAGTTAACAGATTGCTTCTAGGTCAGGAAGTGAGGGAGAGAGTGGGAAAGCAAGACAGGAAGAAGAATCCAAGTGAGAGTATAATTTCAGTCAGTCCCAGCCTCAGCATGATTCTTTTTTTCTTTTATTTTATAAATTTGTTTACTTATTTATTTTATTTTTGGCTGCATTGAGTCTTCATTGCTGCACGCGGGCTTTCTCTAGTTGCGGAGAGCAGGGGCTACTCTTCGTTGCCGTGCACGGGCTTCTCATTGTGGTGGCTTCTCTTGTTGAGGAGCATGGGCTCTAGGTGTGCAGGCTTCAGCATTTGTGGCACACGGCCTCAGCAGTTGTGGCTTGCAGGCTCTAGAGTGCAGGCTCAGTAGTTGTGGTACACGGGCTTAGTTGCTCTGCGGCATGTGGGATCTTCCCGGACCAGGGATCAAATCCATGTCCCCTGCATTGGCAGGCGGATTCTCAATCACTGTGCCACCAGGGAAGCCCAGCACGATTCTTTAGGGGAGCTCTGGGATGCAAATAACATGTTGGTTTTAATACTTCTATTCCTGTTAGACAATGGCTCAGGGATTCCAAGGGAGACAATTGTAAACTTGCAGGCATTTAGGCTCTCTGTGCCTGTGAGCAAAGTGGCTCCAGTAGCCAAGGGAAGGCCTTCAAAGAGTTGCAGGTGCAGGCCATTAGAAGCAAAGCATACAAAAATTGTAGTGCATGCAGTGTGTGTGTGTGTGTGTGTGTATGTGTGTGTGTGTGTGTGTGTGTGTGTGTGTGTTGCCCATATTAAAGAATCAAAGGAAACCTGAGTAGAATAACAGTGTCCACTTCAAACTTCTCTATGAGCCATCATCATCTCTTTCTGCCCTACAGTGATGACTTTAACTGTCTCCCCCTTAACCAAAGCCTTTCCTATCCTCTAACCTATTTTCTGATCTGTAGCCAGATTGATCTTTTCTAAACATGGCATGTTAAAGTCTTCCAACTGCTTGCACTGGAAATGAAAACAAATTTCTTACTATAGCTTATAGTGGCCTATGGGATCCTGGTCTCTGCCTAAGTCTCCATCTAATATACAGCTAAACTTTTCGCTTAAAGGCTTACATTCTACCCAAAGTGGACATCATAGAACAGGCCACAGGAAATGAAGAATGCTCTTCAATTTCTCTTGCAAGTGTCATCAGCAAGGACGATGGCCAAAGGAAATTTCCCAGTGGGAAGAAACCAGGTTACCCAGTGTAGTCAACTAAGGAATTTGTTGTATTTCATTAAAGTGAATTAACAGTTATTCTTGAGATTCTCTGGCTGCTCATTTTCTACTGCACCATCCCTGATCAATAAAATGCAGGCATATTCTAATCTACTGGGCATTAGATATTACTTTTCCATTACACTTTTTGTAAGCATTATTTGACATTGTAGTGTTCTGACATTTATTTCAGAGTTTTACAGGTTGTGGTTAAATTTACCAGTTTCCAGTAGTTTACAGGATTGGTAATAGCCACATAAAATTGATGGAAATAATCAATAAACAATCTAAAATAAGGATGTTGATGGAAAAATCAATAAACAATCTATAATAAGAATAAAAAGAGTTTTATTTGGGCCAAGCTGAGGACTTTAGCCCGAAAGACATAGATTCAAGAACTTGAATTGTGTTCCGCCAGACTATGAAATGAAGGAGGCTTACAAGGGCAAAAACCTTTATACATTAAAAAATTACATAAGCTGTTTGTCAAGAATTAGGATTGGAGCTAGCAAGAACAACAATCCTTGTTAATCAAGGATTGGTTGGGGTCCAAAATGGTTGCATAATTTCAAGGGGAGACCTTGAGATCATAATGTTGCAGCTGCTAGGAGATGTTGTTTAGAGAATGCGGGTGGTGTCCTTGAGTCTGATACAATTTAGGAAATTCAAGTTCTCAGTGATGCAGGAAATTGTCTAAAACCATGTCCTCAATGGCCACGCATCTCCAGTTTGGATGACTGAACCACAATTACTCCATTTTGGTTTTTAAATGCACTCTTTTCTTAAATGGTTAAAGCAGATGTACAATGCATGTTCAATAAGCCATGGATACACTCTTTTAATTAGCATAAAGTTCGAGTTAAACAATGTATAAGCCAGAATGACTTCCTCATATCTCAATATGTGAAAATTTCTCCCATCAAAAATAATTACCATTGCCCAAGATTTCAGAGTAAAAGACAATAACGTGACTTTGATTTCTCTCATTCTGAATGAGAGATTTGTGGCCACATATGTGTATTTTGTTAAGTAAGAACATTTTTTTAAATAATAGGTATGGAAACTAGGGTACATATAGCTGGACAAGCTAATAGCTCTGTACCAATAGCAAGCATCTATTCTTTACTGTTATGTTGGTGATAGATTAGTACATATATATGACTATATTGGAAGCAAACATGGCTGATAATGGCGATGATGATGTTGCTAATGAAAACACTAACATGTTGAGAATTTGTATGCTAGCACTATGCTAACGTACTATAAGCTACATGTATTATCTTATGTAAAAAATATTGTTTAAAGCTGTGGATCTAAAAACTAGCTCCAACACTTACTATCTGTATGATCTTTGTCAAATTACTTAAATTCCTCACACCTCAGTTTTCTCACAGGTATATGCTGCTGTAAAAATTAAATAAATCTTTGTATTACAAATAACTATGACTTTGTGATAAAAGTTCAAGTAAAATTAATAACAATACCTTGTGAATCAGGTATTGATTATTCTCTTTTTATACAAGAAGTAGTTGAAACATAGTGATGTGGGTAAATATCCAAAAGTCTCAGATAATAAGGGATAAAGCCAAGCTAGATGCTTATATTTGACCTTTATGACTTGATAACTGCAACTGAATCCACAGATATATGGTCTAGCATTGGACATCTGGCCTAAGCCATGTAAATTAGAGTCCATTTCCAGACTTTTTTAAACTCAAGACAGAAAAGACTATCAGTTGCTTTTTGGATTGGATGATGTTAAATCTGAATTTCATGTATTTGTATATTTCATCAGGTTGAGAAGGCTTAGGTCAAAGCCAGAGAGAAAAGAGAGAGAGAGAGAGCTCAAGTACTCAAGCCCCTAATTCTAGTTTTCATAAGCAGGAAATGCCCAGTTGCTTCTATACTCCTTTCATTCTTTCCACAACTTGATATTATAATCCAATGAATTCTTTTTTTTTTTGCCTACACTAGTTGGAGATGGGTTTTTATTGCTTATCAAATCATTAACATCAGCAGCAATATCTCACATCTTCTAGATTAAATCCCTTACTAATTAAACAAATTAACTAATAAATAAAATTAAATTTGAAATACCCAATGAATTATTTTTACTTCAAGAAGAATCAACTTACTATCTCAATAGAAAAACATTGTTTATTTCAAAATTCTGGATCAATTATCCCATAGGTAAGACCTCATATCTAATTTTGCAATACCAATTTTGTGTGCTCTGTTTTTTTTTTATTATTTTAGGAAATATATGTGATGTTGTTTTTAATTGTCAGGTAAAATGTTCCTGAACATGAGGAGAGCATGTTCTCCTCAGTCTCAAATAAATTTGAGTGACTTACTCAACTGATTTTTGGGAAAAAATGTTATTGATTGTAAAGGATCAACATGGTACAGTGCTAGGTAATGCTAGACACAATCCAAAGTATATTTGGTATCATTTAATTTGCCTTGAGGCAACAATCTCAACGTATTAGAGAAGAATAAGGAGGAGGAGAAGAGGAAGAGGTGGAGAACAGCTTGCAAAAGTTGGTAGATTGTGAACAGAAAACAGTGTTCTTATTCATATATATGTATATATTAATAAATATTCTACTTTTATTAGTCTTGAGGACTTTAGGAACACTTGATATGATCTTTGGTGTATTTTGGAGCTTATCTTTTCAAAATAATGAACATTTAAATTACTAATATATTCACATTTACATGCTGTAATACAGTGGTAGTAAAGTCAGCTGTTAAAATCCTATTTAATTTATTTGTATTATATATGTCTCCCTACTTATCTGTATGATATATGAGTTTTTAATGACAGTTCACTGATGTAACATGGAAAAATAATGTATTAATGATATATTATTTATAACATTTAAATAACATTCAGAAAAGTTTTATAGTTTACAAGTTATGTGAAAATGAAACACAACCTAATAAACCATTTTTCTCACGCTACTTTTCAGGGGAAACAGACAGTACACTGAATTTGATTTCCTGCTGAAGCCGCAGATAATGAGGACTTATCATTGCCTACCACTATTCATCTGGACCTATATGTTTCATACAATTGATGCTATCCCATTTCAAGAAAAAGCTAACAGTGATTTACCAAGTGAAAGGATAGTGGGTCTGACACAAGATGATGGTAAAACGCTACATCGCACCAAGCGTGGCTGGATGTGGAATCAATTCTTCTTGTTGGAAGAGTACACAGGTACAGACACACAATATGTAGGCAAGGTAAGAATTTTTATATAAGTCTAGAAGCTGAAAGTGATAGTTATTTTTTACAGCAGCTTTCCACATCACTAATGATTATTTTAAAATATTTGACAAATGGCGATGTGCACAAGGCATCATGTAAATTCTTTCGGTAGGATAGTGTGGGGAATGTGATTTATTCAGGTAGTTAGTTTAGGTCAGTAACCATAGTAAGCCTCAAAATAAAAAAACTAATTTGTGGACTTAATTCCTTATTAATCAGCTAGATATGATTTAATATTATGTGTGTGTACCTAAATGATTAAAAAAAACTTTCTTTGAAATTTAAAGTTATGGGTAAATAATAACTGTGTTATATGAAGCAAAGCAAAATGCAATTGCAATATACCAAAAGTTACCAAAACGTATTGGTCTCTGCTGATGAATAATTTATCAAAAAAGTTAAATTAAAATGTCATTAAGATTTCTTAACTCCAAATCTCTGATATTTTCTAGGATTGTGGAGGGAGCTGGGTCTGTAGGTAGGAAGTGCTAGTAAAAAAATTAAAAATTGCACGTGGATAAATCCAAGGTGGTGGGATTACATATGGCCAGAGAAAAGAAACACAAATATACATGCGCACACACACGCACACATCTACACAAATGTTAGTCTAATGGGATGAAGTCAGACCCCTACTATGAAACACCCAAACATGCAGAGATGTTTTTACACACAGCATGGGATGTGAATCTGTGTTAAACTCTCTTGTACAAATTCACTGTGGGTGGAGCACAAATCTGGGATGATCAATTTGCTTTCAGTGTCAGGGTGTACCAAAGGACCAAGAGGATGAATTATCAGGATTTTTTATAAGGAAACACTGTAGAATATTTTATGTCATTTCAGATGTTTGCAATATAAGAGAGAAAAGTCAGAAGTGTTGAAATTAAGAGCAATTTTTGTTTTCACAATAATGCAAACTGAAGTCTACTAATTCTGTTTTCTATAATAAGGGACACCTTTGGTTCTTACTCAGGAAGATTACAAAGTAATAACAATTGCCATGCAGTTTCACAGTAATTTGAACAGACACATGTGACTGAATTACTTGGGCAGAACAGTAATACTGCTCAAGAGAAGAATTAAATTTAATAAGAAGCATAGCAAAGTCTCCTACTATTCTGTTAGAGAAACTTCATATGCAATTGATTTTTTACACATTAGATCTAGATCTTGAAAAATCCATAGCTATCATGGATTAATAATCGATTGCTCACATGTCTATAATTATTGAGAACTGAGCAGATTTAAGTATTTTAATATCTGGTTGTTAAAACATATTTATTACATGAAGAGATAAATTTACAGAGATAGTATTTATTAATTCTAAAGGAAACAGTATTCATACAATAATTCTGAAATATCAACTTAACTGACCAATACATTTTAGTTAAAAGACATGTATTTTTTAAAAATTATTTGGCCACTTCACATGTCACGTGGGATCTTAGTTCCCTGACCAGGGATCAAACCCGCACCCCCTGCTTTGGAAGCACAGAATCTTAACCACTGGACCACGAGGGAAGTCCCAGAGGTATGTATTTGTACTTGATTTGCTAAGTGCAATTGTCGAACTGCCTATAAATAGTCACCATCTAAATTCAATAAGGTATCTTTTTTACAGAATTAGCTCTCATTTTTTCATAGTTTTAATTCCAAAACGTTTACTATTCCATAGCTGAAATTATCCAAAGTATAATCATAGAATTCTGAACTGGAAGAGAATTCTAACATTCATGAAACTCTTGGTTACAACTGGATAGTACTGGTGTAGGTGTTAACTAAAATGATGAGAAACAGAAACACCAGTTGCCAAATCGTTAGGAATCTGGTTTATATTTGATTATCAAATGGTGGGATGACTCTCTCTCTTGAACTTTCATATGTTGATGTGTGCACTAAATATGGATATTTTCCCCAAGCATATATAAAATGATGTTCTTGGATAAGCGATTTTCTCTTAGGCTTTTAGAGTATGGCAGTATGATTTGTACAGAGATAGAAATAAAGTCTGAAATTTCCTGAAGGATATTTAATAAGTTTTTATAGCACATTATAGTATTTTTCAGAATCTAAATAAATGATCTTTATAAAGGTTTTAGAATGTCATTACTTATGGTGCAGTACATGTACCAGCTGCTTCTGATTTATGGGCACACTGTACCCCAAAACGCTCTTTACAGTTTCATTGTTTAAAACTAAGAACATATGAGAAAAATATTAAGCATTAAGGCTAGGTGCTCAGGACAGTCTACAAAAGCTTATTTCATACTGAATTCTACAAAATCTACTTTTACAATAGAGTGTTATCATTTCATTCTTTCTGCCAATCCCCTCACTGCCAGTACTGTAATACCACATCTCTGCACCATTGCATCAGCACACTAAATACAGTCTTTTCACTTGACTTTATTTAATTTTTAATTCTCAAAAATATATTATACACTGTTTCTTGAATGATATCAATCTCTTGGACAAAATGTATATAGAAAAATAACCTAAATTTACTTAGGTAGATTTCAGCGTTCAGTATCATTGTGTATTCCTGCCTATGTTCTATATTCCCATAATTAAGTAGCCTTGGCTCCTAAAACAGTGAAAGCTTTCCTTTTCCAAATACTTGACCTCTATCTGATCATGTTCACAGGTACTTTTCCACAGAGTATCTAACAACCTTTTCCATAATCTCATCTCTTCTCTGCTTTAAGTCCTACATCAAGTATATCCTCCTACATTAAGCCCATCTTCATTCTCCCCAGCTAGAATTTCCTGTCAAAGTTATAAAATCATCTATCAAAACCTTATTTATGGCACAATTTTAATTATCTTGGTCTAGTAATTTATCTCCTAGAATCTGTGACATTTGGGATTTGAACCAGTGTTAGATTTAAGGTTTTTTTCTTATTTTCTCAAAATATTTGACATATTTACTCAAAATTAATATTCAGTTGATATCTCAATAGATCTTTACTGGGTATTTATTAATCTGGGTCCTGAGAGATCGACACTATAAAGCACAGAAAGAGCAAAATTAAAAGAAATATATTTCCTGTTCCTGACACGTTACACCAAAGTTGATTCCCTTTCTATATTTCTGTTATACTTGAGGGCCCTAATTGTAACCAAGCCCCTCCCATTTTGCTCTAGGACCTCAAAACAGCACATACAGTTTAGAATCATTTCACCCCAAAATAACTACCACAAGTATTTAGAATTAAAAGTTAAATAAGTTCTGATGGAATTAGGAATTATAACTACTTCTAGGAAAATTTTCATTTAAAATATATTAGTGAGCATATTTTTTCTGGAATATAAGTTAAAAAACATTCAAAAAATATTAGAATGTGGTAGAAAATGTTTATTAGTATGATTCCCAATTATATGTGTGACTTTTCCTGATATCTTCTACCAATTTCGCTGCTTTTGAACTGTTTCTAATACTCCAACATTCTCTTCCTCTACTTCCAAACTTTCAGAAAATCAAATGCACCCTTACATACACATCAGTGTTAAAAAAAGAAGAAAACAAAAGAAAAAAGAAAGAAATAGAAGTAGTAGATTCTTCAGGAGGGTACAGAGAGAGCGATAGGGGAAAGTATTTAAACACAAGCATCATTATTAGTAGTAGTAGTAATTATCATTATTATCATTATAATAAAAGGAATTTGTGCTACCTACAAAAAACAGGTCTAGAAAATTAAAAATTAATTTAAAAAAATCAAAGATAACTATAAGCATACCACCAAGACAAGGTAAATTGTTTACATATTTCTACTTATTTACTAGTTGTATTTTCTTAACATTCTTGATTTTCTATTGTTTATGAATATTTTATTTTGCCTTTCTCATTCGATGTTGTGTTTTTGGATATTGTTAAAATGTCAATATTAGCCATGTCATATTATGTCGTATACATAATCATAATCATTTAAAAAATTTCCAAATGTTCTATTTAGACTGTCTGGTTTTATACATGCGTGTGCGCACGCACACACATACACACACACACTCACATCTCTCTGTGATAAAAATTTTGTACCTGATAATTTTTAGTGTGTTTTTTTTTGTTTTTTTTTTTTTTTAGTGTGTTTTAAACTATCTTTAGGATGAATTGGGAGATTGGGGTTGACATATATACACTAATATGTATAAAATGGATAACTAATAAGAACCTGCTGTATAAAAAAATAAAATAGAATTCAAAAATTCAAAAAAAATTATCTTTATTTAGGATAAATTATTGAAAGTGAATTTCGCAGAATCAAAGATATGAATGAGTTTAAAGTTCTGGATGTATATTAGTCAACTGCATTTCAGAAAATTTATACAACTTCTCTTTCAACAACATAGGATATTTGTATGTTGGATATTTATTTGTAAATTTATCACTGTATTTTAATATGGATGTTAACCCTGTGCATTACTGTTCAATTAGCTTGAAAAACTGAACACCTACAACGTGGGACGCTATGCTGAGTCCTAAAAATAGGAGTCAATAAGATGAACTGGTCCTTATATTCGAAAGAGATAGAAATAGCTTATTGTAGATAGGAAATTCTCTATCTATAATAAGCAAAATGCTATTATTGCTGGCCTGCTAGGAGAAAGACCCAATAGAAGTCTCAATTTAGGGGAAAGATGACACATTGTTTTTCTTATCCAATGGACTGAATTCCTAATACCTAAACTTTCACCTAAACTGGAATCATTCTCTAAATTAATAATGTTTGTTTATTCATTACTTTAGGAACTGCCATATTTCCCTGTTCCAGTGAACACAGACATTTTTACCAGATAATCACAAATATTCAAACTTTCCTCGTGCAAACATTTTGTAATTTGTCTACAATAAATCCTAATAACTCACGTTAAGGATCTTATAGCTATGATGGTGGTGTTCATGGGAAAGGTGTTAGAAAGTTATTCTAAAAACTGTCTAGCCTTCTTTACACTGATTTAAATCATAAAGTAATTGTGGTCACTCTAGATATGCTATTAAATTTATAATTAGTGGAATTTCCTCAGTAAGTATTCTGTTTCTCAGTCAGAATTTCCTAGTGATGTGATTGCTATAAATCATCATAATTAGAAGTATAAACTAAAAAGTAGAGGCAAAAACAAGGTTTCAAGGTTAATGAATAAGTAACTTGGCAAATCTAAGGGGAAAGAGGCCTTCTTCTACAGTGGGAAGGGATATGTTTGTTATTTTGTGAAGTTTCAACTCCCTCAGTACTTTCTAACAACAAAAAAAATTTTTTTAATTAAAATTACATTCTCCCCCAGTGTATATTCTATTTTTCCTCTATGAATACAATCAAGATTTGTTGCTATTGTGTGTTATTGATTTTAGAAAAAAACTTCATTTTAAAAACTATTTTGGTAAATGTGTCTTAATACTTGAAAAAAATGTGCATTGCTTAGTTACAGAGTATAGTATTCTGCAATCTTAGGTAAAGATGATGACGGTATTTTTCAGTTCTCTGTCATTACAATTTGTGTATCTCCTTTGTCCAATTCTTACTGTTAGAAGAATATTAAACAGTTCCATTTAAAAAGTTCTCTTCTTACGTTTGTCGATTTTTTCATTTATTTCTATGCAAGTATTAGGTGCATGGCCAATTATCTGTTTCTGATTAATTGATGTTTCATTATTATGAAATATCACCTTTATCTTTGATAATACTACTTGCTTGAAGTTTACTTTGCCTGATCCAAATTTATCCATGCCAACTCACTTATGTTTGTGTTTTTGTTTTTATCTTTTTCCACACTTTTGTTTTCAGTCTTTCTGTGTAATTATAGTAAAAATGCAGCTCTTATAAACAGCTCAGAGTTGGTTTACGCTTTTTTATCCAGTCTGATAATATTTAACATTTAATTGGAATGATAAGTCCATTCATATAAAATGCAATTATTGATATACTTGGATTCGAGTCTGCCATTTTCTTATTTTCTTTTGTCCCATTTATTTTCATACCTTTGTTTCTGCTTTCCTACCATCTTTTTTGTTAATTGCATAATTTTAAATATCTGAATTTATGTCCTTTATAATTCATCCTTAACCTATTATACTGTGAAGTGAATTAATATTATATATTTTATAATTGTTTATAACATGTTTACAATTATTACAGTAAACTTTCAATAATATAATTTCTCTTGCCTGTAGGACTTCATCCTATTTTTGTCATATATTTTCCTTCTGTATATATTATAAACTGCATCATACATTGCTAATGTTTATTATTTACGCATTTTATTATTTATTTAAAAGCAAAAAATTAAGAAAAAAATTATGTTATATTACATGATTACCACTTCCAGTCATGCTTTTCATTCTTTCATGTAGATCTTAATTTCTGTATGCTATCATTTCCCTTCAAACTGAAGACTTCCTTTAGCATCACTTGTAGTGTGAGTTTGCTGGAAGCAAATTTTCTTACCTCTTTTTAATGTGAAAATATCACTATTTGACTTTTAATTTTGAAAAATATTTTAATAGGTTATAGAAATACATACTGATTTGACAGTTTTTATTTATTTTTTCCTTTCAGCACTTTAAATTTTTGTTACATTGCATTGTGGATTCTATTACTTTTAATAAGTCAGTCATTATTCTTACCATTGTTGCTCTGTATATAATTAGTATTTGTCTCTGGTTGCTTTTAAAGTTCTCAATAGTTTGTCTTAGCAAGTATCTTACTTTGATACTAAATGTGTTTTATTAATCCTGCTTGGTATTCACTGGCCTTCTTAGACCAGCAGATCTTTTTGCACCAAATTTTAAAATGTACGATCATTTTATTTTTGTGGCCAGTTCTACAAAATTAATAAACAGCATGGACATGTAGATTTAAACCACTCAAACACCAGAATGACCAAGAGTAAAATGACAGAAAATCCCAAGTGAATGTGATATGAACAAGCTGGAACTCTCATGAATTCAAGTTGAACAATGAATGCTAGAAACATTAGAGGAGACCAAAATGGAGAAATACAATATGCTTAGGGATTAGAAGATTAAAAAATAATCTAATGATTAAATGCCATCATAATCAATATCCCCATGTATTTCTTTTAACTTTATTGTGAATTAATTTCAAACATTTTGAGGGTCATTCAAATTGTACAAAGAACTATACAGCATTCAGCAAGATTTACCAGTTATCAACTTCTCACCCATTTTGTTTTATCACTGTTTTTATTTATACAGATTTTATATTGTGGCTGAACCATTTCAGTTTTGTCATTACTTCTAGGACTTGTCTCTTTCTGAGCTCTATAGGAGTAGTTGCAAACCCACAATAACTTGGCAAGATTGAACTCTAATTTCTGTTTCCTGCTGATGAAATTCATAACTCCTTAGCCTTCTTGCTGACATTTTCTACTAAGTTTCTTGTCATTGGATATTGTGCATGTGAAGTTTAGACATCAACTTGGAGATGTTAACAGAGACTTGACGGTTCCATTCTCTGTGACCCTCTCCTCCCTAAGATTGTGCTCTCCAGTTTCTATCTACCCTGGCAAACCCAAACTCCAATCAGTGTCTCCTCAGCCCAGTAATACTGCTTCTTCCTGCTTGGGCTCTAATTATATGTTCCTAACTGTATCAGGAAAGTACCCTTAGAGGAAAAATCTGGTAATGATATTAGGCCACAAAAATTTAACTCAAGGTCATAGGCTTTGCAACACCACCTCTTTTGATTGGTGTTTCGTGTCATCAAGCAGTTTTGTCTGTCTGTATATCCTTTATTTGGGTCATGCTTCCATAATTATTCTCAGTGGATATATTTGTCCAGTGAAATTACCTGTGAGGATAAAAACCTAAACGTCAAGACTGCTTTTGAGAAAACACATCATGATGTGACTATGCACATTTCATGAACCAGTAAGGCTTATTACAATATTGTAAGATTTAAAAATGTTTCAAATGTGCTAAGTCAAAATAAGCTCTATTTTTTCCCCAAAGGTATACTTATTATTTCTGTTTCATGGTTTATTATATCAGGTAGGACTTTCAGAGTGTTTTATATCATAAGTGGTAGTGAGAATTAGTTCCTTACTGTGATATGTTACTCTAAACAATACGATCCTTGGTATTTTAAGGTTCTCTGGCATGTTAAGAAACATTATGGCACACTGTTTTCTTCCTAACAAAGAACTCAAGACCTTCAAATGGAAATTTGCTGTGGCCATTTGTAAATGTTTTCTATTCACTTCTTGTCTGGACCAGCAAGCCTATTTTAGAGTCACATTTCTGCTTTTCCATTCCTATCTCAAATGCCCACTGAGAACAATGATAGATGTCCCTTCTTTCCAGGGCAGTTTTGAACACCACCACTCAATCTACCAGTACATCAGTGAGAGCATGAGGGCAGAAGTCAGGTGTCACTAGTTAGCCTGCCTCTTTTGAACTATCTACTCTTCTACTATGTACATAATAGGGTTATATAAAATAAACATAAAGAGCATTTCATAAAAATACTTCCATTATATCCATCCAGACTGGCTTATTCTTTGAAAATATAGATTATTCCCCCTAGTTCAGTGTCTGGCATTTATTAGCACTCAATTCAATGTTGAAAGTAATCTAGGTTTTTGAACACAAGAGTGTGATGTTATCATCACTATTATAATCACTGCACTGATTAAGCACAAGATAGAACTGAAAATGAACAGGCGGATGTCTTCCAAACTCACTGAACTGCTTTAATGGAGTTTTGCAAAAGGAAAGAAATATCACATATCGTGATGTTTTACGTATTAATTTTTATAAGTACAAAAATCATTATTTTGCTCATTAAAGATGGCCTTTCTTTAACATCAAGACGATTTTAACAAAATGGAGCAGAAGAGGGAAAAATTGTCTTAAAATATATTATGCAAAATAAGTTGGTAAAATTGAGCCACATTAAATATTATAAGCAATACATGTTACTTTGTTAATTTGTAATGAGATTTAAAAAGTAAAGATGCATTATAAACACTGTTTTAACCTTAAATTCATTCATGATATTAAAGCAGAGAATGAAATCACAGTACAAAAATGGAAGTCCATACAAAGAAATATTTATTGACACGTTTCTGAAGATACATTACGCTAGAGAGACACACACTCAAATCAGTGCAACTTCTTGCTGTTGGTTTTGTTGTTAGAATTACTTGAAAAGCCTTGGTCATGGAAGGAGTTGAAATTGGATATTGTTTTACAGTTATATGTTTGTGATAAATTTAAACTCAGTCTCAAATGTATATCAATAGTTAATATGATTTGCACTGCTAATCTTCAAGGAAACTTTGAAGTAAAGAATACAAACAAAAATAGAGGCTATAAAGGTGACTGCAAGCTAAAGTACAAAAGCAAGTGATATAATTATGTAATCAGATATCTAGCAGGACTTGCCACAGGCTACACTGAACTTCGTAACTTAGGTTTTCCAATTTCTTAGGCCATTAACTGAAGTCACAGTATAGAACTAATATGGAAAGCACATCGAGTAATTAATTTTAAAGCCCCATCTCATTATTAGGTATCACTTCAATGATAAAAATATAAACTTTTTTTAACTTAAAAAATTTTTTTAACATCTTTATTGTAGTATAATTGCTTTACAATGTTGTGTTAGCTTCCACTGTATAACAAAGTGAATCAGCTACATGTATACATATATCCCCATATCCCCTCCATCTTGCATCTCCCTCCCACCCTCCCTATCCCACCCCTCTGGGTGGTCACAAAGCAACGAGCTGAACGCCCTGTGCTATGTAGCTGCTTCCCACTAGCTAGCTATTTTACATTTGGTAGTGTATATATGTCAAAGCTACTCTCTCACTTCATCCCAGCTTACCCTTCCCCCTCCCCGTGTACTCAAGACCATTCTCTACATCTGTGTCTTTATTCCTGTTCTGCCACTAGGTACATCAGAAACTTTTTTTTTTTTTTTTAGGATTCCATATATATGTATTAGCATACGGTATTTGTTTTTCCCTTTCTGACTTACTTCACTCTGTATGGCAGACTCTAGGTCCATCCACCAAACTACAAATAACTCAATTTCATTTCTTTTTACGACTGAGTAATATTCCATTGTATATATGTAACACATCTTCTTTATCCATTCATCTGTTGATGGACACATAGGTTGCTTCCATGTCCTGGCTATTGTAAACAGAGCTGCAATGAACATTGTGTGACATGACTCTTTGAATTATGGTCTTCTCAGGGTATATGCCCAGTAGTGGGATTGCTGGGTCATATGGTAGTAATATTTTTAGTTTTTTAAGGAGTCTCCATACTGTTCTCCATGGTGGCTGTATCAACTTACATTCCCAAGAGAGTTCTCTTTCCTCCACACCCTCTCCAGCATTTATTGTTTCTAGATTTTTTGATGACGGCCATTCTGACTGGTGTGAGGTGATACTTCATTGTAGTTTTGATTTGCCTTTCTCTAATGATTTGTGATGTTGAGCATCCTTTCATGTGTTTGTTGGTAATCTGTATATCTTCTTTGGAGAAATGTCTATTCTTTGGCCCATTTTCGGATGGGTTGTTTGTTTTTGGATATTGAGCTGCATGAGCTGCTTGTGTATTTTGGAGATTAACCCTTTGTCAGTTGCTTCATTTGCAGATATTTTCTCCCATTCTGAGGGCTGTCTTTTCGTCTTTTTAATGGCTTCCTTTTCTGTGCAAAAGCTTTTAAGTTTCATTAGGTCCCATTTGTTTATTTCTGTTTTTATTTCCATTTTTCTAGGAGGTGGGTCAAAAAGGATCTTACTGTGATTTATGACAAAGAGTGTTCTTCCTATGTTTTCCGCTAAGAGTTTTACAGTGTCCGGTCTTACATTTAGGTCTTTAATCCATATTGAGTTTATATTTGTATACAGTGTTAGGGAGTGTTCTAGTTTCATTTTTTACATGTAGCTGTCCAGTTTTCCCATCACCACTTACTGAAGAGACTGTATTTTCTCCATTGCATATCCTTGCCTCCTTTGTCATAGATTAGTTGACAATAGTTGCATGGGTTTATCTCTGGAGTTCCTATCCTGTTCCATTGATCTATATTTCTGTGTTTGTGCCAGCACCATATTGTCTTGATTACTGTAGCTTTGTACTATAGTCTGAAGTCAGGGAGTCTGATTCTTCCAGCTCTGTTTTTTTATCTCAATTTTGCTTTGGCTATTTGGGGTCTTTTGTGTCTCATACAAATTTTAAGACTTTTTGTCCTACCTCTGTAAAAAATGCTACTGGTAACTTGATAGGGGTTGCATTTAACCTGTAGATTGCTTTGGATAGTATAGTCATTTTGACAGTAATGAGTCTTCCAATCCAAAAACATGCTATATCCCTCCATCTGTTGTGTTACCTTTGATTTCTTTCATCAGTGTCTTATAGTTTTCTGAGTACAGGTCTTTTACCTCCTTAGGTAGTTTTATTCCTAGGTATTTTATTCTTTTTGTTCCAGTAGTGAATGGGATTGTTTCCTTAATTTTTCTTTCTGATATTTTGTTGTTAGTGTATAGGAATGCAAGAGATTTCTGTGCATTAATTTTGTATCCTGCAACTTTACCAAATTCACTGATTAGCTTTAGCAGTTTTCTGGTGGCATCTTTAGGATTATGTATGTATAGTATCATGTCATCTGCAAACAGTGACAGTTTTACTTCTTTTCCAATTTGTACTCATTCCATTTCTTTTTCTTCTCTGATTGCCGTGGCTAGGATTTCCAAAACTATGTTGAAAAATAGTGGCGAGAGTGGACATCTTTGTCTTATTCCTGATCTTAGAGGAATGCTTTCAGTTTTTCACCATTGAGAATGATGTTTGCTGTGGGTTTGTCCTATATGGCCTTTATTATGTTGAGGTATGGTCCCTCTATGCCCACTTTCTGGAGAGTTTTTATTATAAATGGGTGCTAATTTTTTTCAAAGGCTTTTTCTGCATCTATTAAGATGATCATATGGTTTTTATTCTTCAATTTGTTAATATGGTGTATCACATTGATTGATTTGCATATGTTGAAGAATCCTTGCATCCCTGGGATAAATCCCACTTGATCATGGTGTATGATCCTTTTATGTTGGATTCTGTTTGTTATTATTTTGTTCAGAATTTTTGCATCTATGTTTTTCAGTGATATTGGTCTGTAATTTTCTTTTTCTGTAATATCTATGTCTGGTTTTGGTATCAGGGTGATGGTGGCCTCGTGGAATGAGTTTGGGAGTTTTCCTTCCCCTGCAATTTTTTGGAAGAGTTTAAGAAGGATAGGTGTTACCGCTTCTCTAAATGTTTGATAGAATTCACCTGTGAAGCCATCAGGTTCTGGACTTCTGTTTGTTGGAAAATTTTTTAATCACAGTTTCAATTTCAGTGCTTGTGATTTGTCTGTTCATATTTTCTTTCTGCCTGGTTCAGTCTTGGAAAGTTATACCTAAGAATTTGTCCATTTCTTCCAGGTTGTCCAATTTATTGGCATAGAGTTTCTTGTAGTAGTCTCTTATGATACTTTGTATTTCTGCAGTGTCCATTGTAACTTTTCATTTTTCATTTCTAATTTTATTGATTTGAGTCCTCTTCCTCTTTTTCTTGATGAGTCCGCCTAATTGTTTATCAATCTCTTTTAACTTCTCAAAGAACCAGCTTTTAGTTTTATTGATCTTTGCTATTGTTTGTTTCTATTTCAGTTATTTCTGCTCTGATCTTCCTTCTGCTAACTTTGGGTTTTGTTTGTTCTTCTTTCTCTAGTTCCTTTAGGTGTAAGGTTAGATTGTTTATTTGAGATGTTTCTTGTTTCTTGAGGTAGGCTTGTATTGCTATAAACTTCCCTCTTAGAACTGCTTTTGCTGCATCCCATAGGTTTTGTATCATCATGTTTTCATTGTCATTTGTCTCTAGGTATTTTTTGATTTCCTCTTTGATTTCTTCAGTGATGTCTTGATTATTTAGTAATGTATTATTTAGCCTCCATGTGTTTGTGGTTTTTACATTTTTTTCCCTGTAATTGATTTCTAATCTCATAGGACTGTGGTCAGAAAAGATGTTTGATATCATTTCAGTTTTCTTAAATTTACAGAGACTTAATTTGTGACCCAAGATGTGATCTACCCTGGAGAACATTCCATGTGCACTTGTGAACAAAGTGTAATCTGCTGTTTTCAGATGGAATGTCCTATAAATATCAATTCAATCTATCTGGTCTATTGTGTCATTTAAAGCTTGTGTTTCTTTATTAATTTTCTGTCTGGATGATCTGTCCATTGGTGTAAGTGAGGTGTTAAAGTACCCCACTGTTATTGTGTTACTGTTGATTTTCTCTTTTATAGCTGTTAGCATTTGCCTTATGTATTGAGGTGTTCCTATGCTGGGTGCATATATATTTATAATTGTTATATCTTCTTCTTGGATCGATCCCTTGATAATTATGTAGTGTTCTTTCTTGTCCCTTGTAACATTCTTTATTTAAAGTCTGTTTTATCTGATATGAGTATTGCTACTCCAGCTTTCTTTTGATTTCCATTTGCATGGGATATTTTTTTCCATCCCCTCACTTACAGTCTGTGTGTGTCTCTAGGTCTCAAGTGGGTCTATTGTAGACAGCATATATATGGGTCTTGGTTTTGTATCCATTTAGTGAGCCTGTGTCTTTTGGTTGGAACATTTAATCCATTCACATTTAAGGTAATTATCAATATGTGTGTTCCTATTACCATTTTCTTAATTGTTTTGGGTTTGTTTTTGTAGATCTTTTCCTTCTCTTGTGTATCCTACCTAGAATAGTTGCTTTAGCATTTGTTGTATGGCTCGTTTGTTGGGGCTGAATTCTTTTAGCTTTTGCTTGTCTTTATAGCTTTGATTTCTCCGTCAAATCTGAACGAGATTACAATTCTTTTAAAACTGTTAACAGTTGAATATTCACTATTATTCACAGCGTAATCACACTATATTGAAAGTGCCCTTTAACCCCCATCTCTTCACATTTATTTATCCTCTCCAATCAATTCTCTATTAGATCTTGTTCAATTTAAAAGGTCTACATTTAACATCACTCTTTACGATTCATTTATCCATCTGCCAGTTAGCAGTTGCTGTTTTCTCTGTGATGTTACTCTATATTTTATAGGGTTTTTAAATGTTCTTATCACACAGTTGTATCTGTGTGTGTATGCAGTTATATGCATGCTGTGAATAAAAACAAAGTCCTTTTCAAATTCAATGCCCCTAGTACAGTGCAGGCATATGCACACACACACACATCAGAGCAATAAGAATAGCTTTCTTTGTAAGGAGATTAAACTTTGCAAGCAAATATTCTAAGACAAATACTGTTGTTAAAGTACATTTCAACCATGTAGTTGATTTTAGCAACATATACAAATACTACGATGCATGATAATGATTCACTCTAAACTCCCTTCTTTTTGACTTGCAGGTTTTTATATTTAATGAATTTTGTGTATTGAGATCATAATGGATAATACTATTTAAAGTTGTTCCTACTAAACAGTTATTTCTCTAAAGTTGGAATAAAATAGTGAGAGTGATAATACATTGCCAAAGTTAGCACTCCCCAGAGTATAAAAATTGACTTTTTAAAATGATGTGTTGAAGGCTATAACCTTCATTTCTATTCTATGAGATATAATATGACTGATAAATGAATCCTAATTTTCTCTCATGTCATTTCACTCCTTGTAATATGTGCTTCATCTTGACCATTTTTATGGTGAACAATGCTGGAATCATACAGTACACATTGTCTTTTCTGACTTTTGGTCAAAGCTAGAAATAGAAGCTCCCTTTTTTAGCTTTGCATAAAGCTGAAAAGAAGCAGAGTTGGCATTTATGTTACAAGGAATTTCATAGAATAAAAGGTAGCTGAAATGTGTGAATTGTGATAAGAATGGCCTCTTCTGTGTCAGAAGCCTTTTTGAACTTTTTACTGCTAACATTCTTTTCCTCACTATGGATCAGAAAAGTTAGAGGAAATGAAAGTTTATGTTGGTATTCAATTTGAATTATATGTGAAGATCCCAGGACTGTTCTTACTGTATTCACAGTAGACATCTGAATTACTGTAGGACTTGCAACATTTATGAGAAATATCATCTTATTTATATGTATACTAGTATACAAGACAAGGGCAACTTTGCAAAGTGAGTTTGTTCTCAAATAAATAAGATGTAGTCTATGTAAATATATGGAAAAATTCAGTGAAGGCAGAGAAATGAAGATTACTAATGAAAAACCTTCAAGGTATACTCAATTATTCTGTCATACTTCTTTGGATTGTAATGACTTAGTTATTTTCTATGTTTATTTTAGCTAACTAGCCAAGTAAATATGACATAACTTGAAAAGTGAAGCTTGGTCATAAATATCCAAGCAACACAATGTTGGGAAGATTATTTATATGACATGTGGAGCCACGTACATCATGTATATGTATATATATTGATACAGTGAGTTTGTTTTTTCTCATATATTTCTAAGGTTAGGTAATTTGTTAGAAAAACTATAAATAAATCTATAAAGATTATTATTTACAGTAAAATAATGTGCCTTATGGTCACTCACCTAGCTACTTGAAAAAGTTTAACTGATTACACAGAAGAGTAATTTAAGGTCAGTAACTACATAATTTCAATTTTATGTATAAAGAAAAAGTCAATGACTATTTAATTTTGTGACATTTCCATAAAAACAAAAACCTGACATCACTCAAAATATTAGAATTCAGGATTTACTACTATATTTTAAACATTCATTTTAATTTAAAAATTCAAAGTGTCATTAAAAATGCTCAAGAACTTAAAATTGGTTTTGTTATGAAGAAAGTTTTAGACCCATGATTTACCTTGAAAAAGATATATATATATATATAACTTCACATATATATATATATATATATATACATATACATATAAATTTTTAACCCACCCATCAGTAGAAGAAAAATAAAAATATAGAATTGTTCAGGTCAGTTAGCAATAAAACAAGAAAAAGGGAATTAAAAGAAATAATAAGCATATATATCAGGCAAAGGAAATTTTGAATTTTAAAGTATTAATACAGTATAATTAAATGCTACAACTATATATTGTTAGGTCTAGGCACTATGCTATATGACATCTAAGGTTTACAAGGAATGTTTACAAAAATCTTATAGCCCAGTGTCATGGGGATCAGGAGCATATACCCAAGGGAAAAAGCTAAATTTATTTTAACAACCCACTTAATTGGAATCTCTGCTTTTGCTTACTTCCATGCTCTAATTTATCACAATGTTATTTCCAAAATTTAAAATGATAATCATCCCGAAAATCTTTTTCTGGCCAATTTACATAAGAACAGATTCTCTACTTCACTCACAATAACAAAAATAATATCCAAACAATTATTAAATGTAGTTCTTTTCCAATGAGCCTTGTAAAAATGAAAAAGTTTGAGACTTGGCAAGGGATTTTGAAGTGTATTTTAGCTATAAGTATCCAAAAATGACAAAGATAAAATAATAGTTAATAGTTGATACTGTGACTCTCCCACCAGAAGTGTACCCATTAGATACAAGCTCAGAAATATCTGAAGCTATATGTATGTATTTATTATTCAATATATCACTCTATATTATAACCAACAACAACAAAAACGATTTAAACATCCATTCACTGAAAATTGCTTAAATAAGAATGAACAATACCTTCACAGAGAAAAATGAGTATAGGAAACTACTGAAAATGATATGAGAAGCTCTCCGAGGAAAATTATTTAGTAAAAAAAAAAGAAAAACAAAAACAAAAGTATAGGACACCAAATTTTAGGAGGACAGACAACACCAGTTAATATTGCATATTTATACCTCTGATATATTAGACTGTATTTCAGGTCAATGAGGTAAGACATATGGGATCTTTACATACAGTTTGTAGGATATCTTAATTCTTTATCATTGTCACATAGTGCTTTCATAGTAAGGAAAAGTACTAACACTTAAATTCAACTTTCCCTGGCATGAGATCCTGTCCAGACTTGGCCCCATCATTCTCTTTAAATACTAGGCTCTTCCCCTACCAAAGGTTAGACTGCCTAATCATACCAAAATCATTATTGTCTTTAGATTGGATTATGCTTCTTATACCTCCAGCATTTTATAAATGGTTTGTTCTTTTTTAAGTGTCCTGAACCATCTCTCACCTCTTTTGTTTGCCATCAACTGGATATAACACCTATTCATCTTTCAAAATTTACCTCATATATCACCAATTCCAGAAAAGTTACCCTCAAATCTTCCCTGGGTTTCCTCTTCTCTGAACATATTTCTATATATACTTTAATAACACCATTTTATATTTCCTTTGTTTGGATGTTTTGCATTCCACTAAAATGTAAATCTATTAAATTAATGTTTATGTTTTTTACCTCTGCAGATACAATGTATTGCATAGTTCCTGGTACAGAGTAGGGTCTATAATTTGCATCTAATGAAAAAGTAAAAGAAGACTATAAGAAATAACAAATAGAGGTTTAAACGGCTGGGTGTAATTTCAAAAAGATAGTGTGAGTACCTTTCACTGTTTCACCATTTCTCTCTATAGAATGTAAACTCAATTCAGCAGGCATTTTCACTCATGTATTTCATTGTTATATTCCTAACGCCTAAAAAGGTGCCTGATTTTATATATATATATATATTCCAGTGATCTTTGGGGAACACTTCACAATGTCCAGTGAAATACTGTATTATTTTAAAAAGGAATAATTACCAATCTGCACTAATGTTCATATGATATATGGTTAAGGTCAACTTGCATTTGTACCCATCACACTAGAGTAATATCTACAATAATGAAGTAAAAGCTCCTGGGTGTTTCTATTCCAGGAACTTTTAGAATAAGGCTAATGGTGGCTATTGATTGATTGATGATTGACTTGGTGCTCATTTCACATCTTTGTAGCAAGCTATAAAGTATTAATCTGTAATGCTCTTGTTGGGCTCAAATGTCAGCAATGAACAGTTGCTGTCACCACAAACAAGGAAAGATAGAACTGACATTCTTTGTACTTAGCCTTATTTTCTCTATATATTTTGAGGGAGTCTAAGACCTAAATGGCTTATCCAAAATAGATTTAAAAGTAGTCTAGCAGGGAGCACCCCAAAGTGGATTGGAGCCAGAAGCTCGATTAGCTGCTATCCTACAAAGGAATGTAAATTATTTGGGTACTGTTTTATGCTCTACATTTTCCTCTAGACAAAAGAAGCACTATTCCTTTAAAAGGAAAAAAGTCTAAATGCTGTAGATTGAAGATTATATAATTACCAGTAGTTCTAAATGATCAATTCTAATATGATTTAGTGAGTTCTGATCAATTATTATTCAGTACTCACATGTATCACAGTAACTATATTTGCAAATAATAGTAACATGAGTAGTTTTTTAACTTTTATATCCTCATGAAATCACTGCAGATTAACTTGTTGAAAGAGAATAGATTTTTTTTGTAGGAAAATATAATGTCTTAGTTTTTAGGAAGGTTATTTATATTAAGAAAATAATTCTTATTTAGAAAAAAATTGTTAAACAGATTAGAGAGTGAGATCTTTAGAGCAAAATCAAACCCAACACAAAATATAGTAAAATGAGAAAGTTTAGGGCTTTTTGCTCCTATTGGTGGGTAGTACAACAAAAGAGGACAGAGGTAAGGAGACTACTGGCGACAGGAGGCTAACTGCTTTGATGAAAGGTCAATAAAAGTTAGTAATAACACCATGCATTTGACAGCAGAAATGGCTCTAAGATAATGAACACATAGTGCTAAATTTCTGTATAGTGGTCAAGGTGACACTGTGCTAGGGCTTTCATATAATAAAATCTCCTACAACAAAATTAAAATTATGTATGGATCCATTAGTAGTTATGTTGGTTGGTTCATTGATTGGCTTGGATAGAAATTGTCAATTAATTTTTTTTCTCATTTTATTTACTTAAAAATATTATAAATGGGATGTTCGGCTAGACGGAGAGGACTCTGCATTTTAGTAGAACATTAAAAGAGGTTAGTGCAGTTCTATCTAAAATTTCAAAAGGTCAGAATATGCCAAATGATACACCAGTTTACAACTGGGAGTTATAATGTATGTTTGAAAATTAGTGTCACTTAAATGACAAATGAAAATACACAAAGCTTCAAGATCATATGAATTTTCTCCTCAATATCTACTAGTCATTAAAATCATGCTACTCTTTAGTTTGTTTCTTAATTGAACTATTGATACTTTACAGAGAATTTATTTTTTTGTGGTAACTGATTAGTCTTTTTTATGTTGACAAAATGTATGAATACCATTCTCAACAGGAAACCTCCAGTGCCACAACAATATGATTAATTGGAAAGTCTAATGTGATGTCTAACTCTTCAGTTGTTTGATAATGGCATATGGAAGGTAAACTGTGTCCATGAATGAACTGTCTTGATTTTATTCTCACGTTTAACTAATAACTTTACTGAGTATAGAATTAATTTTCAAAATTACTTCAACATGAACATGAGTAGCATTGATCACTCCTTTGTCTTTTAATGTCCAAAGCTGTTCATAAGAATATTCCTGGGCTGGTGATCTCCTCATTGGAAGCCTAGGATGCCTTCTCTTTATGTAGTGTTGTAAAACTTCATGATAACAGAAGAGAAAGAAATTCAAAAGTAAAAGGATCCAAATTCTTATGTTTCATCACTTTATCATTTTTTAAACTTTTATGGAAATATTACTAATATAAAATTAATCATTTTGAAGTATATAATTCAATGGAATTTCATACATTTTCAGTGTGCAACCATCACTCCTAGTTCCAAAACATTTTATCACCCCTCATATAAACCCTATATTCACTAAGCAATCATTACCCAGTCCCCCTACCTCCAGCCCTGTCAACTACTAACCTTTTTTCTATCTTTAAGTATTTACCTATTTTGGATATTTCATATAAATGGAATCTATACAATATCATCTTTTATTTCTAGCTTCTTTAACTTAGCATAATATTTCTAATGTTCATACACACTGTAGCACATATCTGTCCTTTGTTTCTTTTTATAGTTGAGTAATATTCATTATATGAATACACATTTTGTTTATCTATTCATCCAGTAATGGATCTCTGGTTCCATCCACTTTTTTGCTATTGTGAAAAGTGCTGCTATGAACATTCAGGTATAAGTATTTGTTTCAATACATGTTTTTAATTTTGGAGGGTATACAATTAGGAGTGAAAATGCTGGGGCATATGATAATTATATTTTTCACTTATTGATGTTACAAAAACCTTTTCATGTTTTATTGATATTTTGTGTATCATCTTTGGGAAAAAACTATTCAAGTCCTTTAACCATTTTTTAATTGTATTGTCTTTTGGTGTTAAATTGTAAGAATTCTTTATGTATTCTAGATACTGGACACTTATCAGATATGTGTTTTGAAAATATTTCCTCCCATTATGTAGGTTTCTTTTTCACTTTCCTGATAGTGTCTTTTGATGCACAACAGTTTTTGTTTGTTTGTTTTTGTTATTTCTATGACATCCAATTTATCTAAGTCTTCTTCTGTTGCTTGTAAGTTTGGTGTCATATGTAAGAATCCACTGCCAAATCCAAGGTCATAGAGATTTACCTTTATGTTTTCTTCTAAGAGTTTTATATTTTTTAGCTCTTAAACTTAGGTCATTGATCTATCTTAATTTTTGACACCATGTTATTTTTATTCTTACTTTTGACCAGTCACTCTTATTAATATTTTTGTAGAGGTTCTTATTACATAGATTCCTTCTGGATTTCTAACTGCCCTTCTTTTAGAGTGAAATATTTTACTAGGGTGAATTATGTTCTTCCTGGATATAATAAACATACAATTTAGAATTTTTTTAAAGTAAATTTGTCTTCACTGTACTGATGCACTATCTTCTGGGTGCAGTTTTTTAATTTTAATTTACTTACCTTCAAGTCACCAGTTTTCTTCAAACCAATCATAAGCATTTTTGTCTGTTCATATCTATGTCTATTATTATACCCCCTATTCCATAATTTGTAGGTGACCTTTCCCTTTGTGCATATGAGAGATCTCTACAGAATAACAGACTTTATCTCAGGAGGCACATATGGGAATCACGCAGGCAAACAAGGAGGACATTCTTTCCTTAAATAAACAAGGGAGACTAGTGTAAGAAAGATTTCTGAGTTTTTAGAGAGCGTTGTTTCAATCTCTTGTTTAGATCTCCTGTTTCAGTCTGAAGGTAAACTGCCTCTTTCCCCCATGTTGGTTAGGGAAAAAGGGTACCAAAACTCAATCAACCAATGATGCAATTGCTTAAACCATTCTTGGATTAACTTCTTCAATTTTCATCTTTCTTCTCATTTTCACTTTCCTTTTCTGTTAATCTCAGGATTTAGTATGTAAAAAATAAACAAAACAAACTTCTCCATTCCTCTCTAGAGTATTCTTCGTTGTTGCTCTCTAAGTTTTGTGTCTCTTTTCTCAGAATCACGTGTTAGTAAATCCTCCCACCCATTTGTTCCACTCCAGGAATTGGCTAGAATTAATTACTGTATTCATCTTTGTTCTCAACATTATTCTAAATTCATTCACTTGAGTATTTTTTTCATATTTCATTTGGCTTGTGAGAAAGAACAGAAAACTAAATGTTTCCTTAATCTGTCTTTTTAAATTAGAAGTCTCAATGACTTTGAGGTAAGCTTTAAATAGAATTCACATATAAAATACTGGTAATTTGTTTAAAATAAGAGAAGTGCCAGAATGTATTCATTAATTTAAAGAAAGCATAAAGTTGTATAGCATGGAATCTGCAGCATGCCTATTGTTGTGCATCAAATTTGCCAGCACCAAACCTGATTATAAATTTCAAAGAGACGTTTATTTAATATTTGATATGTGATATTTAAATCCACTAAATATAAATAGTGCAATATTAAAATTCAACTAAATAAATGGATATTTTTGAAGGAACAAGTTAATGAAATTTAAAAATCAGATGTACAGAAATTATTCAATTAATCCCACTATAATATTTTAAGGAAATATTAAAAGCTAAGTACTAAGGATAGAAACGTAGTTAAATGTCTTCAGATAAGTGAAAAAAGCACATGGAAGGACAACTTCATTGAATTATGCTAATGATCATGTCTAATGTTCATAGAGCACTAACCATGGTCTAGGAATTTTTCTAAGTCTTTTATATATTTTAACGAATTTATTCCTCAATTCTAACAATGACTGCTATTGTTAGGATGATTTTATGGAGACACAAAAAAGTTAAATCACTTGCTCAGGTCACATAATATCAATTTGCAGACCTAGGATTTGGATCCAGTCAGTCTGCCTCTAAGAAACATACTTTAAACCACTACATTATACTGATGCTCAGTTTAGCTTAGTGTATGGTATATAACTAGTATATCTGCTAACTGTAGAACAATTAGTGTAAGGAACTGTACCTGAAAATATGAGATAAGCAGAATGATGGTCCCAAATATGCCTATATTCTAATACCCAGAATCTGTGACTTTGGTACATTATATGGCAAAAGAAAATGGAGGTTGCTAATCAGCTAATCCCTCTGATGGCCAGAGGGAGAGGGAGAGACAAAGAGAGAGAGAGAGAGAGATGTAACCACAAAAGAAAGTTCAGAGAGATACCATATGAAAATCATTTGACTTGCTGTTGCTGGTTTTGAAGGTGGAGGAAGGGGTTTACGAGCCAAGGAATCAGGCAGTAAAAAGGCAAGAAAGTGGATTCTCCCTTAGAGCTTCCAGAAAGGAAAGCACCCCTGATGAAATCTTGATTTTAGCCTAGTTAGACCTGTCAGACTTCTGACCTAGAGAACTGTAAGGACTGGAAGATAGTTAATTTGTGTCACTTTAGGCCATTAAGATTGTGGTAAATTGTTACAGCAGCAACAGAAAACGAATACAGGGTATAACTATGGGCTTCTCAATAGTGTAACATTTAACCTGAGCCTTGAAGAACAGTCAGAAGTTAACGCTTCAGGGAAGTGGGGAGAAGACATTCCAGAGAGTGGAAGCTAATGTCTGTAAAGAGAGAGCTAACAGCTAAAAAGGAACAGAATAATTGTGGAATGATAGACTAGTGATGTTTGGTTTTAGTTTACAGTGACTGTTTAACAGCTTGTTATGATAATATTCTAACAGCCCATTTTAAGTTGTTATTTAAATTGAAGTTTATAATGACATACATAACAGTCAGCATTTGATTTTATGAAGCTTTGTCAAAGTTATTATAATTTGAAAACTGTCATTTTTTTCTAAATTATCATTGTATTTTTCTACCTTCACCTCAGGAGGTGGGTTTTTAAGATGCAAAGAGTGGTGATTTAGTTTTTCAAGAATGGGAAAAATTGGGTAGTTACCAAAAAGAAAACGCTCTAAATTTCTAGAAATCTAGTTAGGTAGAGAATTAATATTCATTGATAATTAATCAGGAATGAAGGAAGCTGTGGAAAGTGTTGTTAATTGGAATTTACATATTTATAAAAAGGCGTGAACAATGATGAGTCAGGAAATCTTGGTTTAAATACATTTCTGCAATAAAATGCTAGCATGACCTTGGACACAGTAATTCATCTGTCACTCTCAATTGAAGGGGTTGTGCTCAATTATATAGAGATCCATGGTGAATAAAGCAAGCTAATACGGTTATAGTTTAGTGAGCAAGGAGAAAAATAATGCCTAGATAAATTTGGAGAGGTAAAAGGAGTCAAGGCCATGGGGGTTCTTGGAAGCCATGGTAAGCTTTCGCCTTCGTGTGTGCATGTATGTGTGTGTGTGTGTATATGTGTGTGATTTAGCACAATGAAAAGATAAGCCATGGATGTGTTTTAACCAAGCGACTTTTACATAAATTGATCCTATTTTGGAAAGAATCAGTCCGGTTGTTGTGTGGAACATGGTTTCTAAAAGTGACAGATTCAGGGAGACTGATGAGGAGTCCACTGATTACTTATAGGCGATCAACAGTGGTGGCTGGAACTAAGATCTTAACAGAAAAAGTGTGATGATAGGACTACTTGCAGATAGACTGGATAAAGGGGATGAGAAAAAGAGAGGAAATACTTTTGATGTGATCAGTTGAACAATGGGTAGCACTACTGGCCACAATGGAGTCTACTGGAAAAGGCAAGGTGAGGGGATGAGCAGTGGATGACTTAGAGAATTCTTTTGGGACTATATAAAGTTTTAAATGGCTTATTTGACAAACTGATGGGTATGAAAGGCAGGCATTTAAATGTTAGGTTTGAAAAGGCAGTGGAAAAATTAGCATGGAGATGTCACATGTGGTATCATTCACAAAAAATTTGTATGTAGACATCTGAATAGGTGAACTGCTTAGAGACAAAGTATAAATAGAAGACAGGGATAAGGGCTCTTCTTATTGTGTAATAATAAATTCTTTAAGGCAGTATCCATGGAAAAGTCTAGGAGAAAATGCTTTATGAGCGCACTTGCAGTGCACTAGGTGCATAAGTTTTATTTTAAAAAATATTCTTGAAATATAATAAAGAAAAATTTAATAGAATGATAGTCAAATTTTCAAATTCCCTCTGTAATAATTTAATCAAAGTTATCTATTGTCTGTATATGTCAAATTACTGTCTCATTAGGTTTTTTAAGGAAGAATGATATATTACTAAGTATGAACTTTGTTTTCCAATAAAAATGAGGAAATGTGTAGCTTCTATAAACACTGAGGTTACACTGAAGTTGGTGTGAAGAATCCACCGCAGGCAGTCTGTTTTATGCTGATACCACATAGAATATTAATTATATAACATGCTTCCTAATTACATATTTATTTTAGTTTCCTTTACTGTTTTGAAAACAGCCTCACTGTTCAACTTTGACTATTTTTTCTTAAACTGTTTGTTCCTTAAGGAATGGAAACATTTTGGATTAATTCCATGAACATTAGTTTTAGCACAGCAAAATTCCTAAGGAGAATTGTTTTCTTGTGTTTGTTTTTTTTTACTGGACCTATGTGTTGAAGATGGAAGTTTCATAGGCACATTTGAATCAATAAAAGTGGAATCTGTGAGAACAGCATTGTGATGTCACTGATTAAGAAATGAAAAATGATTGTCCTTTCCTTCCAAGCTAAGACAAATGATAGAGAATTGTCAGATCAGACTCACATAAATCAGAGATTATTGCCCAGCAGTAAGCTTTACTAATGGTTTCAAGGACACATACAATCTATGGAAAAATAGGAAGGAGGGAGAGGTGCAGGATATTTAATGTGGCTTCCCAGATCCCTACTTGGTGCATCTCAAGCCCACATCTAAAGAATAGGTCTAAGTAAGAAGGGCACTCACTTGCTTTTTTTGTATTTAGGTTATGAAGCATCTCCATTTTATACTCATATAACTTACATGGTATTTTCCAGACAGCATGCCTCATTAATCACAGATTCTTGATTTAATTACCAAAGGCAACCCTAAACAAGGTATAGTCTACTAAAGCATTTTGAAGGTAAGTATTTTCCTCCTACTAAATACCATTAGTTTCTTTTTAGGACATCTATTCTTAGCATGTTTGCAATGAGATTAGATCATGTTCACCTGTCTTCTTTCAACCTAAGGAGTGTCTCATCAGTAATGCAAAGAAAACATTTTATAGGTGAACTATTTCCTAGTTTATCCTCTGTCCTCAGTCAGTATTCCATACTGTATGCTTCACAGACACATTTTCATTTTCTGTCTTATATTTTGTGTTATATTTTCTACAAAGTTTAATCTTACTAACGTGATGACAATGAACTGGAGTTTTCAGTCATACACTAATAAGAATTTCCTTTGCAAAACTTGTTGTACATGATGATATGTCTTCAGAGTTGTTTTAGTCTTCTTTTGTCAGTGCAATTACTCTTATTCCTTCAGTGACCAAAATCATGTGAACTTTTTATATGTGTTAATGTAAGCATTTACTGAATGTTTAATTTTCATAAGGCCAACTTTACTTCCTTTTCTGGACAGTTTTCAGAGGGCTTTCATCAAGTGGCAGCTTCAATTCAGATCATAAAATATTTTCTCATCCTGATGAATTATCATTTACAGAAGTCTGGTTTTAATTTAATTCTATAAATCAATTTTCAAAGCATTTGTTCATTGTATAGCTTTGTCAGAGAGGTTAATGTAGAAATATCCCTATGTATCATACTTTTTGACTGAGATGGTAACCGAAGAACATTATACTGTGAATTCTGGGTTTCACTTCGTTTGTGAACATAACATATTCCAGTGATAATAGGAAAAGGTTTAGGACACTGGAGCCCAAGTGTTAGTGTGTTACACAGTCCATCTATATATACCCAGTAGTGATGACACAGTTTTGCTCCTCTATTTATTCAAACCCAATGAATTGAATTGTTGTAATTTTTTAATTTATGATATTCAGGCCATTAGAAAACAATGATAAAAGCCACATATTTTTGCAATGATCCACTATTCGTTTAAGTTTAATATGGTATTCATACAATTGAACTTCCTTTGCTTGGCTCTCTAAGACACACAGTTACTGACCTTTAAAGCCATCAGGGATTATATCTGATTCCCTATGCTTGTAATGAATAAGCCCTCTGTCACCATTGTTGACAGCTCTGCTAAAGTTATTATTAAATTAATCCACATAATTAGAGCTTTGTTTTCTTGTAAGACCAATTTCCAGCCATTCCCAGTCTCCTGGAAAATAGCTTTTCTAATGTCTTTATTTGTGTAAAGACTTTTTCATCATCTTGACAACATTCTAGGAATATTATTTCAATCCTACTGAGAATCTCCAGACAAGCTCCTAACATACCCACAGTATATTTGAAACAATGGGGCTGGTGCTTATCAAGCCACCACATATGTTGTTGCCATGGAATAATGAGCAGGAGTTCAATATTCTGTGGCGATAACAAGTCCTGTGGTTTCTCCCTTTACTTGCCATTGGTCATCATTAGATATGAGGGGAATAACTAAGAGTATTACTCTCTTGTGCTGAGATGCTCATTTGGAAATTGCATAGTTGCACCCTCCCTAGTATTTAAATCCTTTTATGAGTATCTTTTTCGTTTGTTATGTCTCCCATTTCTATTTATTGCTTTTTTTTCCACCCAAGAATGACTTTTAAGCTTAGCAGGCTTACGTACACATAGAGCTGGTAATAAAAGCAGCCTTATTAATACTTGACTTCTCCCACCCTTATCTCTAGGCAGATGAGGGATTTGAATAGGACAAGCCCTGCTGCTTGGTAATGGAACCACATTTTATAGGTAGGCATAATTAGGCCACAAGGATTGATATTATGACTCATCCCTAAATACCTTCAGAAATATGCACAGTAAATTTAATGACATCTAAATCAAGCCTTAGGCATTCTTTAGATATACAACATTGTTAAATGGGTCTGGCATCACTGGAGAAGGAATAATGGAAGAAAAATGTTCTTAGATGGAAAGATGGAGTGTTTCATAATTGCATTCCTCCACTCCTCAATTCCTACCTCTAGATTCTATAAACAATTCCAGGGAGGATCTCACATTACTTCCTCTCATACTCAAACTTAGGACATATTCATTTAAATGATTAAGACAAACCAGTCTTTTTAGCCACACATTTTTAATAACAACTGTTTTATTGTCTATTGAATAGAGCAGTTCTCTACGTGTAATAAGTGTTGTGATATGTTCAAAAATTTTGTTTCCCTGATTCTTTCAGTATGGCAATAACAATGTAAAAAAATGTGTAACTTGAATAGAAGAATTATACCCATGTAGGCCACATTGACAGAAAACTGCCGTTCTAAACCTCTGTGTATTTTTTGACGTACATCTACTACGTGATTAGCAAAACTGAAATAAGAATTGGTGTCAGGCCTGGATAACACATATTTGTAATCCTTAGGGCTACCAGTAGAGGTCATGTGTTATGAGCTATATCATGTCCTAGTTCTTAGGAACTTGAGCCACAGCCATTTTCAAGCAATTCCTTTTCTGTTGATACTGGATGAACTTCTGGACACATAAGATATTTTGCAGGGTACTAGGAGAATTTGTTATCTCTCAACCCATCAGTGATTGGCTGAGCCCCAACATGTCCTTTCATTTCATTAATGAATGAAATAGCTAGCTCTATAAATCTAACTAGGGTACTGCCCTAGCATTCTATTGCCTTTCTGAGCTGTCATCTGTTTTTAATGTTGTTCAAAGAACATCATTTTATAGTGACTTAAGTCACAATTTACATACAACAATAAACTATTCAACTATTCTTAAGAGCTTGATGTCATCATATATGTTTGCATGTACTCACACACACACATACACACACATTTGTGACCACTTCTCAGAACAAGGTATAGAGTCTCCATCATTTCTGAAAGTGCCATTCTGACCTTTCCAATCGATATACTGATATTGTGATTTATTATCCTCTAAATAAGTTTTGCTTGTTTTTGACCTTTATATAAATAAAATCATACAGGATGTTCATTTGTATGTTTGATTTATTTTAGTCACTGTACTGTATTTGAAATGCATACATGTTGCTGAATGCATCAGCATTTTTTTTTTTTTTTTTTTTGCGGTACGCGGGCCTCTCACTGTTGTGGCCTCTCCCGTTGCGGAGCACAGGCTCCGGACGCGCAGCCTCAGCGGCCATGGCTCACGTGCCCAGCCGCTCCGCGGCATGTGGGATCTTCCTGGACCGGGGCACGAACTCGTGTCCCCTGCATCGGCAGGCGGACTCTCAAGCACTGCGCCACCAGGAAAGCCCCAGCATTTTGTTTTTTGATGCTGAGTAGTGTTTAATTGTATGGATATACATAATTTGTTTATCAATTTTATTGTCAGGTTATTTTGCATAAAATTTATATGAAAAATTTGATACAATAAAAATTAATATGAGTAATACAATATAAAATTTTTATACAGGTGTTTAAGTGTGCATTGTCATATATGGGTACATACTAAGGAGTGCTTATAGTTGGTCTTTGGGTAAGTAGTATATAATTGATTTTATTAAAAACTGCAAAATAGTGTATCAGATCTGTAAAATAAGTTACCCTTCAAACTGGACAGTGTTTTGCACAGCCTATCTTTGTCAATTTAGTTTTCAATTTCAGGTATTCTGGAAGATGTGTAGTATTTCCCATTGAGCTTTCAAGGTTGAAGCATTTTGATGAATAGCATTGTTGAGAACGTTTTTATGTTTATTGACTATTCAAGTAGCTACTTCTATGAAATGCTTGTTGTTCTTTTACCCATCTTGTATTGGTTGGATTCTTTTTCTTTGGTTTACTGATTTGTCATATTTTCATATTTATAGAGATGAGGCCTGTCCTAATATGTGTACTCTGCGAATATTTTATTCCAGTCTATGGCTTGATTTTCACTCTCTTTACACTGACTTTTTTGTGATTTTGCATTTTTTGTTTTGTTTTTAATTAACAGCCTTTATTTTTTAAAGCAGTTTTATATTTACCAAAAAATGGATCCAAAAGAAGAGTTCCCTCTCCATATAGCTTCTCCTATTATTAACAACATGCAATAATGCCATACATTCGTTAAAATTGATGTAACAAATATTGTAACATTGTAATTAAAGTTCATAGTTTACTTAGAGTTTACTCTGTGTCATACAGTCCTACGGGTTTTGAAAAGTGGATAATGTCTTGGATCCACCATTACTGTGTCATACAGTGTAGTGGGCCCTAAAAATCCCATGTGCTCCCTCTGTTCATCTTTCCCTTACTCCCCCCAAGGCCCTGGCACCATTGATATATTTTTATCTCTTAAGTTTTGCCTTTTCCAGAATATATATTTAAATCATACAGTGTATAGTCTTTTCAGACTAGCTTCTTTCACTTAGTAATATGAATTTAAATTTCTTTTATGTCTCTTTTTTTTTTAAAGAATTATAATTTATTTGCCAAGAGTAGGCAGAAAATGTAATCTAGAAAATGTTTAATAAAACCAGAAAAGGCAGAAAAAGATTAAACAAATAAGAAAAGAAACAAAGAACCAGGGTGATGAATAAAAATAATTACAAATATGGTAGATATTAAACCAACTATCTCAATAAAGCCTTTAAGTGTGAATGGTTTAAATACACCAATGATAGAGAATGGATAAATAATGTAAAACTTCACTACATGTTGTCTAAATGGACTGACTTTAAATATAAAGATACAGGAAGATTAAAAGTGAAGAGATAAAGATATTCCAGGCTAGGAGTAGTCGAATGTTGAAGGATCTACATTAATTTCAGTCACAGCCAATATCAGATCAAAAACACTTATCAGGAATAAATAGGTACAATACATAATGATAAAAAGGTCTGTTCTCCAAAGAGGCAAAACAGCACTTAATGTGTATGCACCAAACCATATAACATCAAAATTCCTTGTCGTTTGATGAGTATATTTTAATTTTTATTAAATCAAAAATATTGTTTCATTTTCTTTATTGTTAGTGCTTACTGGTTTTCTATAAGAAATATTTGCCTACCTTTGTATCATGAAGTCATTTTTTTTCCAAAATGTTTTGTTCCTGCTATCACATTTAAGTCGGTAATACATCTCAAATTAATTTTTGTGGATGATGTGAGGTATGGTTGAAGTTTCTTCATTTTTAAAATACTGATATCAAGTTGCTTCAGCAGGATTTACTAAGAATTCTTTCAAAATGAAATTGTATTGGCACTTTTTTCTAAACTCAAGTGACTGTATACCTGTGAGTTTATTTCTAGATTTTCTGTTTGTCCTTGTTTGTGTTTCTAATACCTCACTGGCTTCATTATTGTAGGCATACAATAAGTTTTGGAATATACAATATAAGTTCTCTTACTTTGTTTTTCTTCGAGATTGTCTAGGCTACTCTAGGCCATTTGTATTTTCATGTTAATTTTAATTTTAGGTTGTCAATGTATTATTAAAAATACTTCCTGGAATTCTGATAGAGTTTGCATTGACTCCATATATGATATAAACTGTTAAGTATATATTTTGGGGAAGGGAGAGGAAAGATGTAATACAGATCATATGTAAACAGGCTGTGGGCCAGAATTTTGGTCAATCCCAGCCCAGTTTAGTACAGAGCACATTGTGGTGAATGTTTCATGTGTAACTGAAAAAAATATGTGTTGTGCAGATGTTAGTTTTTGTGCTATAGAAATATTATTGGGATTGATTTGGTTAATAGCATTGTGCAAATATTTTATAACTTTACTAGTATTTGTCTTTTTGTTCTATAATTATTAAAATTAGTATATTAAAATATCCAAGCATAAATATAGAATGAACTTTATATTGATACAGCTACTTTCATATTGATATATGTATATACCTGGATTAGTATAAACCCACATATAATTTCATTGTTCTATCAATGAACTGCTGAGCAGTTCTAAAGGCAATACTCCAGTAGAAATTCCTAGTAGCAACCTAGCATCCAGATCTTGGTTTCTAATGCCATGCTTCAGTAAAAGGAACCAAGGCTTACTGAATAAATGGCTGATTCTAGGACTTGGAAAGGAAATACACAAGATGGTTCTGGAATATCTTGTATTGCTAGAAATTGAGAAAATGCACACACACAGAAACACATAGTGAAGATGAGGGTGTGTCAAAAGGACACAAGAACTGACTGTGAGGGTTCCCAAAGGGCAAAGATGGAAACATTGGAGCAATAAAATAAAAATCCAAAGAGACCATACTGATATTAATACATAATCATAAATAAGTAAATGGAAGAGAATAAACAAATCTTCCATGTAGAGCAAATCCAAATAATTTAGGAAGATACTCCTCCTTCAAGGAGGTGAAGCATAACTCCTCACTCCTTAAATGTTGGTAGAACACAGTGACTTCCTTACAAGAATATACTAAGGGAAGGGAGAAAACAGAGTAACTTTACAATGGAGACACTGGGCAAACACTAAATCAACTAAGTTAGCATCAACCATAATACATCATGTTGAAAATAAATACCCTTGATATGATGTAATGAAATGGCACTTGACCCCTGTGGTCTTTCTTCCCCAAACACATAATCCTAGTATAATCCTGAGAAAAATAATCAGATAAATCCTATTTGAAGGACGTATTACTAAATACATGACATGCACACCTAAAAACTTTGGAGGTAATAAAAAAACACAGAGAGTCTGAGAAACCATCACAGTATAGAGAAGCCTAAGGAATATGAGGACTAAACGTAATGTGGAAGAGATAAAAGATATTAGGCTAAAAGTAAAGGACTCCAAATAAAATACAGACTTTAGTTAATAATAATATTTGTCAATATTGGCTCATTAATTGTAGGAAATATGCTATAATAACGTAAGAGATTAATAAAAGAGAAACTGGGTGTGAGGTGTGTGGGAACTAACTGTAGTATCTTTGTATTTTTCCTGTAAATCAAAAAATATTCTAAAAACATTATTAATATGCACATACAATATTAAGTGAACCTATCTGCTTTTTGTACTTAAATTGTTAATTTGCTGTTTTAATTACATGTGGATAGTATAATGACTCACTGTGATCTATTCTAAAATCTCATAATTTCAGTTATATATCTTAATGTATTAGTTTCTTATAAGAAATAAAAGCTAATCATCTCCATAATAAAATTCAACTGTGATTTGGATTTGTCTACTATAGTTTTATGAAATGTGCTTCATGTATTTTAAAATTTATCATTGTTCCATCCACAATAATATCAATAATTGTTATATCTTTCTGAGATAATGCCCCTTTTTTCTTTATAAAACATTCCTCTTTATAATTTCTCAAAGTTTATTTTGTCTGATATTAATATAGCCCCATATGCTTCCTTACAATTATTATTTCCTGTGTTTTTTATTTCTTTACTTCAGATGTATTTGTGTTCTTGGCTATATTTAAATCATGGCTCTTGTAATCTACATGTAGTTAATTATTTTTTAGTATATTCTCAAAATCTCTTTATTACTTGAGGTTTTAGTCCATTAATATGTACTGGACTATTTACTTGTATTACATTTGTTCTATTTATTTTTTTAGTCCTTTTTTTATTTCTTGCCTTTCTTTATGGAACAGTGTTTCAATTTCTCCATCTTTCTTTCTCCCCTAATTAGTATTGCATTTTACTCTTACTATGATCTTTTCAGCTTTATCTTCTTGTAATATTTACCAGCTGTGCTAAGGATTATGGAAGGATTATAAAGATAAATATCCATCCTTAATTTACGTAAGTCCAACTGGAATATGATGCCATATTGCAAAATGTTATACCTTTGCAAAAAGTACAATCCATTTACCTTTTACACACTTGGCGATAATTGCTATACCATTTACTTTTACTGTGTTGTATAAACCTCATAATATATTGATATTATCCTAGATTTAAACAGTCAATTGTCTTTAAGAAATATTTTTAAAGTCTCATATTTAGCAACTGTTTTGCCCTTTCCATGGCTCCTCATTTCTTTCTTTATGTCAAGGATTCAATCTAGGATTATTTCTATGCAGCCTAAAGATATTCATTTAGTATTTTTTGAAATGAAAGTCCTATTACAGTGGATTCTCTCGTCATTCTTTTTCTCAAAATGTTATTATTTCTTTATTTTTGAAGGTTATTTTACTGAACAATTCTGGGTTTTATTACTTCTAATGTGAATTCAGCTGTCTTTATTGTTATATTTTTTCCCTGAATATATGTTTATTCCTTGGATGCTTTAAAGATCTCTTTGTTCACAATAGAATCAGATTTAAAACTGATCAAAAAATAACTAGAAAACATTAAAATTTTGGAAAATTAATAGTACACTTCTAGATAATCAAAGAGGAAATCACAAAAAATGAAGAAATATGAATATTTTCTCTAAATCATAGTTTTCATCGATTTGACAATGATGTGCCCAGATTTACATTTTTTCTAATTATTTTGATTGAAATTCACTGAAATTGGATATATGCCCAGCAGAATCACTAATCTCTGTATAGGCTCCACTTCCCTGCAGTAAAACTCTTCACAGGCAGGATGCTAGGCTAGAGTGAATTTATAGTTCATCTTGTTGCTTGCCCTCTGCTGTTCAGTTCTTGAAAACATTGGCTCCATATATTTTGTCCAGATTTGTAGTTGCTTACTATGAGAGGGTAAGCCCACTTAACCCAGGTTAGCCCAAACTGGAAATCTTTATGGTGTAAATATATTGCATATCAGTGGCCTTCTATTTAGGTTTTATCATAAAACTCGATATTAATATAACAGTCATGAAACCCATACCTAATATAAGTAAACTTAAAGATAATAAATTGTTTTATCTGAAACAAACACAAAAAATATACTGTTAAGACTGACACAGAATATATTTCCAAATATATTGGAAATGCATTTTAACATTACTAAAACATCAGAAATATATTGTAATTGTTATTAATGGTTATTTTTAGCAACTGTCAGCAACAGCTCTATGGCTTTCCTCATTAAAAATTGAGCAAGATGTTAGAAAACTCCAAATATAATTTTAAGGATGTGTATTGATTGTTCATAATAAGAGTTGGGCAATATGGCATACTTTTGCAATTAAAAACACTTTAAACAAAAATTAAAATAAGCAAAAAAAGACCCTTATTTCTAATTTTTAAAGGAAGATTGATTAGAGATGAATTTACTTTGATTTTGCAAACTTTACTCTGAGTTCTTCAGAGAAACAGAACACATATAACATGTTGAATAGGTTATATATATGTAAACATATTTATATATTTATGTACACACACACGTATATATACATGCACTGCTTAAAGTTCTGTCCACTGAGAGGATTTCTCTTCAGCGCTGTCCTTCAAGGATGTCCCAGAAAGGGACTGTAGTATTGTAGTCCAGTTTTGAGTGATGCCTGAAAATCATGCAGAACTCTTTTTAAACCAGACCCAAGACTTTTCTTCTTCCGTCACCTGAAGAAGAAACTCCTCATGAGGCTACAGGTGCAGACTGGGGAGAGAGAGCAGTGTAGCAGGAGTGGGGACCATGGGCATTTGGGCCACTACTTCCTGTAACTTGTGTTTTCAGGGCATGTCCAGGCCTGATCACATATGAACCAGTTCCATTTGATGATGGAATGCTGTTGTGCACACTCAACTTTATGGCTTGATAGGTCAGATAACATGCAGTTCATGAGGAGCATCTCAGATTGCATGGTAACTTGGTACCCACGGTTAAGCAATCAGTTTGTAGGCCAAGAGGTTTTTCTCAAAAGGAGATTAGTTATCCACAGAGGATATCAGGGCTTTGCTCCAAAATTAGGAGGGTCTGCACTGCAATTCACCTATAGGGGCCTGTCACAGGCTCCAACCAGCATCTCTATCTGCCACTGACACTTTAAGCACCTCTGGATCTGTTGGATTATATGGTCAAAGTGATAGAGTAGCTCACATACCGTAAGTCCAGACTTGTTGCAGAGACTTCTCAAGTTCTTAAAGCCAGAAGCTTTTCAGGTGACTTGGTAAATGGATAGGGATGAAACACCCAAATGAGGAATATGCTGCCTCCAAAGTCCAAAGAGGCCCACTAGCCATTGTGCCTCTTTTTTGGTTGTAGTATGGGCCAGAAGTGACAATTTATTATTTACCACAGGATAGGTTTAGGGACCCTCTGAGCCCAGTATGAGATGAACCTCAGGTAAAACTCCATCCGTCACCTGACTTTCATATGCCTCTACTTGAGTAGGCAGATCACACTGATATTTTAGATCTCCTGGAATCAATATTAGTTCAGAGTCAGTGTCCAGTAATACCAAAATGTCCAATTATTTTATTTTCCTCACTGCACAGTTATCCTGGTAAAAGGCATAGGTTTTTTAGGGAAGGCTGGGAAAAAGACTAAGAGTACAAATTTTAGGTGGGTACTGGGGTCCTTCCTCAAGAAGACTTGGCATCCTCTTTATTCAAGAGATTCTGAGTCTGTAAACTGGCTCAGGCCTGGGAACTGACTGACTCTTTTTATGATTTATGTTGGTGTTTTGCTCTCTTGACCTTAAACTTTTCTGCTTTTACGGGTTAAGTACGGATTTAGTAGCCTTCCTATCTACTTCTAGGAACACTGTAATCAATTAGCCAATGCCATACGTCTGTGCGAGTCAGACTATTCTGACTGCTGCTTTGACTCTGCTGTCCATTATGATAATCCTGCCACCTATCTTTTGGCAGGTGAGTGCTGAACTTAGCCTCTGTCACTCTGGGATCCAATTACTCCCATTGCATACAGGTTTCCCAATTCATTGATAGCAGTTCTCACTATAAGATCTGGCCTACAGAAAAGAGTGATCACAAAGCTCTTCAAGGATGCCTGGGCACTCTCACTATTTGTTTCTCACCATAGTGGTGAAAGATGTCTTCTGGACCCTCTCAGTGTGGGTGAGTAGATCTTAAATGACAAAGCTACTCTCCTTAAAGACTATTGGTTTTCTTTCTCTGGAAAACCCAGACTAATACAGATTTTTTTTTAATAAATGGTAATTATATATATATTTATATATACATTATGTATATATATTATAAATACACACAAAATTAATTGTTTCTCTGGAAAAATATATAAATACATATCCATTACATTATTATATACCAATACACATTTATATTATATTATTATATAAACATATATATGTAAAGAATTGGCTCCCATGATTATGGAGCCTGGAAAGTCCTAAGATCTGCAGTTGGCAAGCTGGAGACCCAGAATGCTGATGGAATAATTCAAGTCCAAGTCCAAATGCTTGAGAACCGGAGACTCAGTGGTGTAACTTCCAGTCTGAACCACAGACAGCAGGCAGAAAGAGTGAATTCTCCCATTTTCAGTCTTTTTTGTATTCTGGCCTTTAAAGGATTAGATGAGGCCTACCCACTTTAGGAAAGGACAATCTACTTCACACAGTCTACAGATTGAGTTGTGAATCTCTTCCAGAAGTATCCCCATAGACACATTCAGAGTAACATTTAACCAAATATTTGGACATTCTGTGGCCCAGTTAAATTGACATATAAAATTAACCATCACAGTTTAAATTCTTAGCCTATTTTGCATGTACATATTTACTTTTTCAAATTTTCTAAAAACAAAAAAATTGTAGCAGAGCAAAACTAAAAATGTAATGTTGGAAAATAATAGTTAGCATTTAAAATATTTACCCATGATTTATTTTGCTTTCAGTGTATTTATTCAAGTTCAGAAGAGGCAACTAAGTTATGACCAGGAAACGAAGACTATTTGGTTTATTGATGTCTGAAGAAAATAATTACTTTTTGGTACTCTTATTTCTTAAGGGATTTTATGTGGGCTTTGTTCTATAATAGATAAACAATATTTTCAAGATTTCTATTTTTTTATGATACTACAAAATGTTGAATTTTGGGTTTATTTTTTAAGACTTTCGTTTATATTTAAGTAATTGTATAATAGGTTTTACTATCAGTTCTAAATGTATAATTCAAAATTAATAATGTACATAATAGAGAAATTCAGTATTTTAAGCTAGTAGTTTTCATTTTTGTTATATTGCACCAGAAAATAACTATTGGGAGCTTTTGTTCTTAAAATGAAATTGTGAATTAAAGACAATGCTTTAAAATGTGTTTGACTTTGTGTAAAATAGTACTTTTAAAATGGCATTTTAAATTAACAGAATAAGGAATATATATGAAATATTGGGACAGGGTTTAAAACAGGTAGAAATAGAATAAAAATCTAAATTACAATGATTTCAATACATGAATGACTAAAATAATATTACTGTTTGTTGCAAAGATTTAGTAACTAAAATTTAATATATTCAGATAACATACTTATTCTGAAAGTCTTGTAATTCCATAAATATTTTAATTTCCCTTTGGACATAATCCTCAGTCCAAGCACCATATTATAATAATGAATTTTCCTTGAAATTTTAAATATTGAATATAAAACCATTCAGAGGAAAGTATAATTACTAGGATTATTATTATGTTTGACTAAATACTTTTGTAGACTTCAACATATTTTGAATGAGTAGAAAATCTCTGAGAAGTAAATTGTTTCCACAGGTGTTTGAATCCAACATGTAGAATCATATATAATTTAGTGTGATAGACACAGATTCAGTTTCCTGCACATTTTAATAATCACAATAGAATGTTAAATCTTTATTAAATGAAGAAAATAAAGATATAACAATATTTATCATAGTGTTATTATGTTAAATATATGGAAAGATAGTGGGGAGGGATATAGAAAATTTAAAACTGATTTTCATTTGTGTATACATATGCAAATTTCCACAGAAATTCTGTAACAGTATAAATGCGTTCCTGCCTTTTATTTTGGCTACTTAATTTCCATAATATAAGCATGGGATAAGGACTCCTGACAATACACAATCTTTGCCCCACCGCATTTAATATTCCACAATTTTCAGTAAATTGCAGCATTATCCCTGGATTATCTTTGTTTCAGTCTGACAATATATTTGACAATATTGATAACTGACTAATCTCTCATGTTTCTTTTTCTGTGTATAAATGTGAGAACACTAGACTACACGTTGTGGGAGACATCGTGTAGTTTATTTCCTATATCTCTCCAGACTAGTTTTATTTAGTTTTCCTTTATTTTATGGAGAAATTAATAAAAATTTATTCATAAAAATGTATAAAACATGTACAACTTAAAAACAAAGGGAAACATTTAAAAACTATACAACTGCTTGCAATATTATGTATATGTTAAGAGTATTTTTATGAAAAATAAAGGTATAAAAAGTTGAAATTATATGCTAGACATTGTATTTTAACATAATATCTCATTTAAATGATTTACATCCAACAGTATATATGTAGACCATAATTTTAATGACTATAAATAGCATTGTACACATTCTAACATTAATAAGGTGAATATTTTAGTTGTCTCAACATTTTTTGCCAAATTAAATAAAGCTTCTAATACATATAAATTATCTATCTATACATCTATCTTTTTCATATTTTCCTATTTCCTTCCATTAAAAGTATCTTCTTTTTCTCCTCTTAGAAAAGTACTAGCAATACAAAGATAAATGTACAAAAATATTTATTATAAAGTAGCTTGAAAAAACTATTTGAAAAATGCAATCATTAAAATAATTTTATTTACATACAGAGATTTCTAAGATGTAATTTTAGTAAAACAAAGGCAAGTTTTATGTTATTTATAATCTGATTTTTCTAATAATCACTGACAACTAAACCTGCTTTATACATGTAAAAACATATTGTTAAAAAAAGAAAATATTTGGTTTTTAAGAACTATGTGTTGAGGCCATAGAAATTTTATATATATATATATCAATCTTTCTCTTTTGGATTTTACAGTTTAGTGGGCACAACAAACAATTTTACCAAATGGGGTGAGTATCATGATAGGAAAGCGAAATGTGCTTTATAATTACAGAGCAGGAATATTTATTCTAGTCTAGAGGGTTAGGGAAAGCATCCTTAAGAAAAAAATTTTTTAATGAGATTTGATAAATATTTAGTTAGGGGAAAATACAGAGAAGAGAAAGGGTGTTAAAGGGTGAGAGAAACATCTGCAAACATCAGGTATGAAAGCTAGAACAGGCCTTCTGAGAAATGAAGAAAACAAAACAAGCAAAACAAAACAATTGGTATGTACAGAGTGTATAGCAAAGTGGATAAAGGTGACAGAAAACACATCTGGAGATGAGAACAAGATTATGGATAATGCATAAATAAGGCTATAGAGGCCAAGGAAATAGAATAACAATAAAAGTAATGATTTTTTTAAAAAAGAATATTATCCCCTTTTAATGGAAGTGGCTTAGATTAAACACACACACACACACACACACACACACACACACACACACAATTTGCCCAATATAACAGAAATTTGCATGAGACCAAGCCTGGTTTATAAGACTTTAGATTCATGGTTCTTATGCACTGTACCTGGTTGAAGATTTTTAAGCTAAGAAGTAATATGACTCAATTTGTGATATAGAAAAATCTGCTTCTTTAGTATGGAAAATTGTTTGGAGTAGAACAAGAGGGAGGTAGACATCAATTAGAAGATGGTTGCAGTGGTACAGATAAGATATGATGAACAAAACCTGGGTGGTAGCCATAGAGATGGAGACGGATGGGTGGGGGAGATATTTCAGAGAAGAAAAGGCTGCATATGGTTATTTTAACATTGGGTAAAGGAGGAGTAAAGTATGAATCTCAAGTCTGTAATTTTGGCTACCATAAAAATAGATTCAAATAGTCAAACTGTTCAAAGATGGAATGGGACGCTAAAGAAATAGATGGGAGTAAGAATGTATTGGGAATTGTGAACTATATGATGGAAGAAAACAGAGCAGGCATAGGCTAGTAAAGACTCAAGTTTCAGAATAGTGTTAGGTTTGCAAAAACATTAGGATTTTTTCCAACTCAAAATTTCTGTAAATATGTGATCCGTTTGTCTGTTTTAAATAATCAGTGAAAAATCTTCTATACTAAGAAGTTTACTTTTAAGATGGGAATGAATAGAAGGAAGATAATTTATGAAAAAAATCCTAATATTTTCATCAAATTATTTATATGACCAATGGAAAAGCCCTGTGTGTTTTATATCACTTGAAATTTCAAATGTCTATAAAATACATCAACTTCCAAAAAGTGAGAACATCCTGGTTGAAAGAGTACTCTCCCAAAGTCATGTAGAGAATAATCTATGAGATTAATATTCTGTCTCTGGTTGGTCTCTGATGACAGAGCCTGTGCATCTGCAAGTGATATTATACTGAAGGGAGGTAAAATCATTTAAAATTATGGTATATATCCTAAACTTATCATCATAATAAGGTCAGAAATTTCTCACATCACCTCTTTGAGTTTAGTGATTTTAGACGTAATCGAGTATATTAATATTTTACACTTAAGATTTATTAGACCAATGGATGTTTTTTGTTGTTAATGTACTAGACATTTAAATCTTGGTAGCATTCTATTCAAAAATGTCTTGGAAATACTGTGTTTTGAGAAATATATATATATACTTTTTATTTTATTTCAAATGTAGTCTCATTAAATGTTTAAAAATTTTGAGAATGATCAAACTAAAATGTTTAATCTCTCCACAGTGAAAATTAAGATAACCATTGCAATCACTGTTTCAGTGATGTCATGTAGAGATAAATTAATATTTGCCAAAATTATTTTTTCTGTAATAACAATGCATATATTTATAGAACTCTTCTTTTCTACCTCTCTGAAGCTTCACACTGACCAAGATAAAGGAGATGGAAATTTAAAATACATATTAACAGGAGATGGGGCTGGCAGTCTGTTCGTAATAGATGAAAACACAGGAGATATTCATGCGGCAAAGAAATTAGACAGAGAAGAAAAGTCCCTGTACGTTCTTCGTGCCAAGGCTATAGACAGAAAGACCGGGCGGCAGGTGGAGCCTGAATCTGAATTTATAATTAAAATCCACGATATCAATGACAATGAACCAAAATTCACAAAAGACTTGTACACTGCCAGTGTTCCTGAAATGTCTGGAGTCGGTAGGTATATGTTAATCCATGTAAACTAAGTTTTTTATTTTATTTTATTTTTTGCTAAGGTAGTTATTATGGACATACAGTTAGATGTGATCTCTTTCAAGATAAGAACTATAACTGAAACTACTATTTAGTGTTAGCTATCTCACTTCTAATTATTTTCGGTTGTATGTTTCTTAATGTTTCCTGCTATTTTGTAACTGACATCTAAAATGATTACTGAGAACAACTGTTCCATTGCATTTCAACAAACGTCTTTACCTTTACTCAAATGCCATTCAAATGGCAGTCAAGTTTAATGTATTTTGGCCTGAAATGAAAGGAATATCAAATAGTGTCAGCAGTTTTAGACAGTTTTGTTTGCATTATTTTGCATAAAAACAATTAATGCTTGTAGTTGATAAATTTCTTTTGATCATCTCATTTGATCACTGAAACAACTTGATGTGGTAGGCATGGGAAACAGAACTTTAAATCCCCATTCTGTTAATTAGGAACCCTGGATTCAGAAAGATTAAGGAACTGAATTAAGATCAAATAACCTGGTAGCATAACAACAATATCCCAAGTCTTTTTAATATTATTTTAGCTATGTTCCATCCAGCAATGGTTTATCCTGAAAACTGAAAATAATCATTTCATTTTTTAAGGCTGCCCATAATTTTAAATGCCATTTGTTATTATGCAATGTTTTTATCTGTATATTTAACTACATTTAGCTATAATTATATGAAAGGTTTAGATTTGTTAATGAGATAAGAGCTGACTCTTAAATCATATTTCTAAAAAAATAAGTGATATAAACTTACTATAATATCCCAAACATGTAACTGATTTTGAAAAATTGACATTTAGCTGAATATTATTTCAAAATCAGTTATAAGTATATAACTTTGACATTATTGTAATTAATACATGGGTAAGTCAAATAATTTCTTAAAGAAGAAAAACAAACATATCCACCTTTACTGAGTGATTGATATTAAATATGTATACACATAAAATATATGTCTAAATAAAAAGTATATGTATTTATATCCTGAAAATGTATTGTTCTTTTGTAACTCTACCTGATTTAAAGGAAAATAAACGTATTATAGTTTTATAGATGTGATTTTCTCTGCTTTTACCTATACACATAACCATTTACAGAGAAACGTAAAGGGTGATACTTAGGAACTCTGTCAGGCTATGTGTAACCCATATATTAACAGCTAAAGCCTATGCATAATCATAATAAAGAATGCCTCCTCTCTAAATGAAGTAATGTACCATTATTGAATTCTAACCTTATTTTCATTATATTAGTGATTTTAATTTAAATCAAACACTTGAAAAACTATTATTAACTTTGAGGGTAAATGAAGTCCAATGGAATAAAATATAAAAATTCTTTATTCCCATTTTATCCTTCTTTCCAACATTGTAGTCCAATGTTCTCCTTTATACTTCCCCCCCTACGTGATTATTTTTGTCTTAATATATTTGTCTTTTCTTTTTTTGTCTCACCAAATCCTCTCCTTGCTTTTTCCCTCTGCCTCTGCTTCTTTCTATCAAATACGCCATATTTCATTTTGGTTCAGACATATTCCTCCCCATCCCTTTTACTGGTAGTTAAAATCAAATGACTCCAATGAACTCTTTAAATCTGAAACACATTAGCATATTCTGATCAGAACACTTAATCTGGATGATACATGAGAATATATAGTGAAAGAAAATGAGATACACTTTGAATTAGGTATTTATAGCAGATTCCTACACTTTGTTTTCCATTTTTTGTGGTCATTATACTTTGATTAAAGATTATCTATTCTTTTTCTATATTTGCATGCATTCATCTCCCTCAAGGCAAATTCCTATTGTGCAATTTTGGAGGTTTCTCATTGACTGGGTAGGTCCCTCAAAAACTGATTCAGTTCCCCTCCCACACTGTCTGCCCAACAAGGAATCTATCTGTAGTTTTTCACAGATCACACAAGTAACTCACCATTGAATGCTTCATGTCCTAAACTAGGCCCTTTCTTAGAGGTACACTGCCTGTAGATTCAAATATGTGTCTAATCATATGTCTAGACAGGCCATTTAATACAGTATTTAGAATGAAGCTTCTTCATACTGGCTAGATCGAATCCCATCCTATCACCTACTAGCTGTGTAATCATGAGCAACCTCTATATGCTCCAAGGCCTGCATCCCATGTTTATCATGAGGATAAAATAATAATACAAATCAACTGCTGAGAACTCTGCCTAGTCTACGTTAAGCAATTTGTAAGTGTTAGATCTTGTTATGACTTTGAACTAGAAACTCTACTGGGCTTTAGAGATAAAGTGTTGAACAAAAGCAGACATAGCCCTTTCCTTTGGAGAGTTTACATCACACAAAACCTACATATAACAAATGACATAAATTTGTCATTCAGGCTTCACTATATTTTACTTAATATTTGTTTAATTAAAAAGTAAATACTGGGCTTCCCTGGTGGCGCAGTGGTTGAGAGTCCACCTGCCGATGCAGGGGACATGGGTTCGTGCCCCAGTCCGGGAAGATCCCACATGCCGCGGAGCGGCTAGGCCCGTGAGCCATGGCCGCTGAGCCTGCGCATCCAGAGCCTGTGCTCTCCCACGGGACAGGCCACAACAGTGAGAGGCCCGCGTACCGCAAAAAAAAAAAAAGTAAATACTTCTTTTAAATTATTTGAGAATAAATGAAGCATATATAGCTCAGAAAATTTAGAGGGATATAAAAATCAAAGTAGTGTATTTCCTTTTATTCTGTCTTTATAAGCAAATATTTATAAAATTAGTACAAAACACATAAACCATTTTCTATCTAATTTTATTACTAAATAGTATGAACTGTAAAATGTCCTTATATTTAAGGAAAAATCTAGTCATTCCCTAGAGTTCAACACACTACATATTTTTTTTTCTCATTTTGCTATTATAAATAACGTATCAGTGATATGCTACCAGTGTTCATTAGTGTTTAACAACATTCTAATTATTACCATGATTCTGAGAGGGGGAACAGTATTTTATATGGGTATTTGTAGCATTTTAGCCACATTATAGGATTGATTTCCATTCTTTAATTTCTTTATTATTTTTAGGCCAAGTATTTTCAGGTAGGTTCGAAGATCATATACCCATGATAAAGAGCAAATGATCAAAACCAAATTTAACAACAAAAATATTATTAAAAGTGTCAAAAAAGGATAAAGGTGTGTTTTTACCTGTGCCCATTATGAAATGATAGCCACAGTCCAAGAAAAGTGAGTCTGGTAACAAAAGAAATGTCATGAAATCAATGAATTAACTACTTGCATTTAGCATCTTGGTTATGCTTAGTAATTCATATTTCAAATAACCTTCAAGTATGAAAACAATTACTAATCTAATATATGTTCACATAAGGTTATATAAAAATAAATATAAATCTGAAAACCACTCTAGTTGAACATTTGAACATTATTGTGGGATGGAAATCTCTTTATGATTTCTGCTTTGGTCTAACTGGGACACGAGTGGATGTTTTTTAAATGATAAAACAGTACACCTGGGACTGACTGAGTAAATTGTACTGTGTCCTCTCACAGGACATATCAATTCTATTGCAGCTGAGGAAACAGAGGCTTCAAGAGGAAGAGCTCAAGTTCTCATCTTATACTAATTAATTTTGAGAAAACATAAAAATACTTCCTAAATTCATATATTCAAATATACTGATGGAAAATAAAGCTGTTAGTTTAATCTTAATGTTCAATATATTAATTTCTAGAATCTGCATAAGCAAATATATGCAAATTTTGAGAAACATTCATTACAACTCAATTAGACCAGCTATGAGTGTGTAATGTATGCTGGATATTAAAGTAGGTTACAGAGCCAACGTGGAACTCACTTTTTCTAAAGAATTTTAAAATCTATGTAAGTATCAGAGTCAACATTTTGAAAAATTGTGTGTACTATACTAGAAAATGTCCTACAAACTCATTTTGCTCAAGGAATACATGGTAGGCTTTAGTTAATGGTAGTTTTAGAATCATGCCCTGAATCTTTATAGAGTTCTAAAAAATATAAGAAAGGTCCATCAATATATTACATTACCTTTAGCTCCTAAAACTAGCTCCTTTAAAGCTCTTTTATCTTTTAAAACATAATTATATGTGACAAAGTTAAGAGAAAATAATTTAATTTTTATAAAATAAAATTAAACAGAGTATTGGTAAATTATAGTATTGCATGTGAGACAATTACACACTTTCTTAACTCTGGAGGGGTATATCTGCTGATCTAAATATGCGTAGCAAATAATACACAGCATATCAATAGGTATATTTATATATGACTACGTTAACTACATTACAATGAGAAGCACAGATACAATAATCATATATATCTTGCATACCAAAAATTTTGGCAATTTTACCTTTTGTGTCTTGATAAAAACAGGGCCTCTTTATTTTCAATTTACATTATTTAGTTAATTTATCAGAATAAAAAGCAGCAGAGTGCTTTCAGTGTTGGATTTATCTTTGAATTCACATTTCCAGTTAGCAATAAATGTATTAACTGAAAATTGTATGTGTACTGTATTCAGTGAAAAATTGTTTTCTGTCACAGTATTTTCAACCAGTTAGTGCATATTCAGCTTTATGATAAATTTTGCTTTTGACTTTTTTAGATAGCTCAATAATAGCAACAATATTATTAAGGAATATTTAAATTTAAAAAAATGAAAGATAAGTGATTTCTAGCAGCATAATTTAAACAAATTTCTTGAAACATGTACCATGGTTTAACACACCACATTCCCAGTAATATGGTTTCATAAAGATAGCTTCAAATTTCTAAGTACTTAAGTGTCTGTGTTTGGGTGCGGATTCATGTAGGTACATCTGTTATACAAGTGACTGCAACAGATGCAGATGACGCCAACTATGGAAATAGTGCCAAAGTGGTCTACAGCATATTGCAAGGACAGCCATATTTTTCAGTGGACCCAGAATCAGGTAACAACATCTAATACTTGGTCTCTTTCTCATTATGCAATACATCTGGATGCACATTTATAGATTTTCTATATTTAAAAAGCTATTAAGTATCATGTTTTTATTTATTCCTTATATTGATAGTTATTCCATGGATACAGAAGCAGAATTCCTATTATTTAAAAAGATTTGAATCCTTAGCCCTTTAGACTAGTATTTATTGAGTTTAAATTTATTACATTAAATACAAAATTTCACAGAGATTCAACACATTACATGTCTTAGGAAATACTCAAAACCAAAAAAAAGTGACAATCATCAAAATTAAGCTTATTCATCTAAAGACTTCTGACTAAAGTTAGTTTTTCTAGTCAAAAGGATAATTAAATTGATCTAGCAAAAATTTTTTCCTGAACAACAGCCCACAGAAGAATTTTTTTCTGTTCCATGAATTATGTTAAATTGGTTACGTATGGATTGAAAGACTTATCTAGGTACACTGACACCTTATCATCTGTTTGTTCTGATTAATGTCTGTAAAATGGATCTTGCATGGCTTAATTTTAAAACACAATGATTGAACTGCAAAATATTTGTCTATTTTTTCCAAAAGGCATAATAAAAACTGCATTACCAGACATGAGCAGAGAAAACAGAGAGCAGTACCAAGTGGTTATACAAGCCAAAGACATGGGTGGCCAGATGGGAGGCCTTTCTGGAACCACCACAGTGAACATCACTCTGACAGACGTCAACAACAATCCTCCTCGATTTCCCCAGAGTAAGAAAGGTTTCAGTGATACCATGTGGAAAATTTCTCAAACACACTATAAACAGTTTAATACTTTTACTAGTAGTTTCACTACTAGTTTATGGATAAAGATGAATCCACAACCCCTCCTCCCAGAGAATATCACAATTTCCCACAAATTAATTAACAGTGACTAGGATCATTTCATCATTGAGTAGGTAATGGAGAAAACAAGGAAATGAGGTTCTTTTGGGCAACTTTAATTATCTTCTTCTACCTTTTGAAGAGTTATAAAATTTTCCGGACTACCTTTCCCAACATTTCCTATGATCATCTAGTTCTTTTTCTTATCTATTTCCTGGCTATGAGTGTGGACTCTCAAGTCTGACCACCAGGCTGCAAATCCCATGTCTATCACTTGTCTTGCCTCAGTTCTCTTGTTTGTATGTAAGAATTATAATCCCTTATTTAATCAATTCTAAAACACAGGTTTGTTGATGTTTTAACGTCTCTGAAATCAGATACTATATTAAAATCAATGCAAGTTAGTTTAATTGGCCACATTTTTCTTTCTTATTGGCCCATAGTCTCATGAAATAACTTCGTTGTGATGGCATCTGAGATATGTTAGAGTTTTCTGGTATCTGTTACCTACCTGTGATGATTAAATCAGTTAATAGCCTTTCAGTTGTCACGATTTCTATGTTAAACCATGGATTCTTTGCAAGCCATGAGGTCCTACAAAAACAGACTAATTCTCTGCTGAAAATATTTCTATGTTGTAGCAAATAAAATTATAAGAAGTCCTATCTTGAAATGTTCTGTTAAGGGCCCTGAAATTTCAATTTATAACATTGATTCCAATACAATAAAGCATTTTTTTCAAGCTAATCAAATTTGAAATACTTGATGATACAGCTCTAGATGGTGGACATGTACAAATGACAAATATTAAAAAATAAACTTTGCTGAGAATATAAATAATAAGACTAATTAACATAAATCTAAACTTTGCATTCAGGTTCCTTAAACATAAACTGAAAAAGTATGATGTGATGAATTCTCAAATGACTTGCCACTCTATAATTTTATGATCTATTATAATCTCAGCAGAAGGTTTGGAACTCTAACAGTAATAGTAAAAATGTTCTTGAACTAAGAACTGGGCTAAGCATGTTAAAGACGTCATTTCATGGAATCTTCATAACAAACCTATGAGTTAATAGCTATCATCATCTCTATTTTATAGATGTGTAAATTAAGGGTTAGAGAATTTAACTAACTTGCCTAGTGATGAAAATTCAAATCCAGGGCAGTTGGATTTAGAAGTCCCTCTTCTTAACCACCAAGCAAATTGGAAAGAGAACAGACTTTGAAGTCAGGGAGACTTAGTTTTGCCTTCTGCTTTTCCCAGCTTTAAAGGATGATTTCCTTGAGCCTTATCTGAGGATAATACACCTGCCTTCATTCTATAAGGACTAATGTTAGAATTAAATAAACTAACATAGAGGGCCTTTGGCCTTATATAGATTTCAACATACAGTAAATGTTTAAAAACATTTCTACCTTTCATTAACATTTTTTGTGATATTTTCCTATCATCTCTTAAATAAATCCTCACAAACTAAAATGCTTTCATGAACAGGACGATGTAATGGCTGAAACTGCAGGAGACAGAAACATTCATATCCCACTTAAAGACATTAACAAGCAAAAAAAAAAAAAAAAAAAAAAAAAAAAAAAAAAAAAAAAAAAGAAAGAAAGAAAGAAAGAACTTGCTGTGTGTGGAGTTCTTTTTTTCTATCCCTGAGTTAGAATATAAGAATAATGAATGTTCTAAATCATTTAGTATAAGTAAAGATGTGTAATGACAATGTTGAATGCTTCAGATAAGCAGTAAATAATTGTTGTCCTTGCCCTCTTAAGTCAAAAGTTCTGGATTCTAGTATCAGGACTACCATCTATTATCTAAATAACCTTGAGACATTCACTTAATCTTTCTGGAACATATATTTCTCATTTACAAAATGAGAGTACTCTGCCTTTATAAATTATTTTTCTAACTTAATAAATCTATAATTTTTTATGGCTTACAATTCAATATGATGAAAAACTCTAATTTGAAATTAATTTATTTAAGTAAAAAAGGCAGAGGAAATGAAAGATTTTTGTTATCTAAAGATGAAACAGCTTTGATTTAATTTTCAGGTACGTATCAATTTTATTCTCCTGAGTCTGTACCTCTTGGAACTCATCTTGGAAGGATAAAAGCCAATGACCCTGATGTGGGGGAAAATGCTGAGATGGAATACAGCATTGCTGAAGGAGACGGAGCAGATATGTTTGATGTCATCACTGACAAGGATACACAGGAAGGGATTATAACTGTCAAACAGGTTTCTTCTTGCTGTCTTCATTTCCTCATTGAGTGCTTTATAGTTTATTTTTGCTTTTCAAGGAAGAAAAGCCTAAGATTTATTTTTCCCATCCTTTACATGCTTCTATCCTTCATATAAGTGGGAATAGTTGCGATTTCACTTCAAATAAGTTAAGCATCTTTATCATTGACACTTAAAAACTGATATAAAACCTCAACAGCTTGTGCTTATAGTAGACAACAATCAAACAAGGATTAGATACTCTCAAAAGTCTTTGTTTTATATTTCTCCATGGTATTATTTCATTCACTGTTTAAAATATTTAAATTGTTAAGTGTGATGGTTTATTAAAATAGATGAAGCCTGAAGATGCTTGATTTTTAAAGCAGTGGAGAACATTATAAAGTGTTACACAGAATAATCAAGCTAAATACTGATTACTTTATATCACCCTAATTTCCCTGCTTTCATTCACATCTTTTTTTCCACAGTGGTCAGATTAATAATTTTTTTTTTCTTTTTAAAACAGTTTTAGAACTGTAGGACTTAAGGAAGCAACTTATGTGAATGGTTTGTTAAATCTCAATTTTATGTTTCTGCTGATTTAAAATTTTTATAACTTTAATAATAATAATATAGTAATAAATAGCCTATTTACTAGCTAATACTTCATTTACCTATGACTACCAAAATGTAAAATGCATTACTAAGTGTGAATCAATCTTAATGTGTATACTATTATATTGAATTACTCCTTATAAATGTGTAAGGCAAAAAAAATTTCCTAATTTATTTGTTATACCCATGAAGCAATAATTGGGAAAGTTATTTAACCAGAATTACTGGGACTATTAAGAGAGGTGGTTATTAAATTTTGAAATTGTCTTCCATTTTTATGTCTGCTATATTATACTAATTTTTCTTATTTTATTTAACTTCAGAATTTAGATTATGAAAACAAAATGCTGTACACTTTAAAAGTGGATGCAAGTAACACTCACCCTGATCCACGATTCCTGTACCTGGGACCTTTCAAAGACACAGCTGTGGTCAAAATATCTGTGGAAGATATGGATGAGCCTCCTGTGTTCAGTAAAATTTTTTACTTGATAGAAGTAGATGAAGATGTAAAGGAAGGCAGCATCATTGGACAGGTTACAGCATATGACCCAGATGCCATAAACAATTTAATAAAGTAAGTATTTTGAGAAAACTTAAGTTTGAAGAAAAATGATAACCTCACTATTTATAAGCTGTGTGAAAAAAAAATGTACCATGTATGATCAAGTACAGTAATACAACCAAACACTTCCATAGCACAGACTTTTAGCTGGGCAGTCTTCTAAGTGCTCTGGATATATTATTTCATTTGACTCTTATCACATATTACAAGGTAGCTCCGGTTATTATATCTTTTGTAAATGATAAGACTAAGGTACCGAACATTTAAATAACTTGCCAAATAATTAGTCACTGGCAAAGCTGGGTTTGAGGTTCAGGCTGTCTGGCTCCAGTGTCCATGATTCTAATCCCTTAGTTATTGATGTAATTCTTGTCTCATTGCCCTTCTTTGATAAATCATAGTTCGAATAATAAGATATCTAAACAAATACATTTGAAAAGAAGTTCTTCTAGAAAAGCTTAAGAGATACCTTGAAAACTGATGAAAAACATCTTTTGAAAATAGTCCCTAGGCACAGTTTACATCAAAATTTTTGAGAAGCAAAATATCAATTATATTCCATTAATAAAACAGAGAATTGGTAAAATGAGTGATATTTGAGAACAGTAAAACTATTAAAAATTGGTATACTGCAGAATAGTGTAATACTTTCCCAAAATTTGAATATTGTATTAACCATTTAAAAGTTTTCAAATATGCCAGAAACTATGCTTAAGGAGAATATAAATATAGTTGTGACATAAATGGATGAATAGGATGGGTGGATGAAGATGGGTAGGTATGTTGATGAAGACAAAAGAGACAGACAAATAATATATTGTCTGTTAATGTGTGTGGCTAGTAAAATACCTAAAATTATGCTTTGTTTAAAATTTAATTTTTTATCCAACAAGGACCAACTGTATAGCATATGGAACTGTACTAAATATCTTGTAATAACCTGTAATGGAAGGGAATGTAAAAAAAATAATATATATATTTATATATAACTGAATCATTTTGCTGTATACCGAAAACTAACACAATATTGTAGTAAATAAACTATATTTCAATAAATTTTTTGATCACATTTAATTTTTAATTAAGGAAAATAAATGGTTAAATATTTATTGGGAATGCCCAGATTTCCTGGAATTCATGTCATACCATCACATAGAAAATCAGTGAGCACAATACTAAGTATATAAGTATTAAATTTAGTTTAAGATGTAATAACTATTCATGTTAATTTACAAAGCAACGTTTGTTGAACTAAATATGCCCTAATTTATATTTAATTTGTTGGTCAATTAATATATTTTTAAAATAAAGAAAGTTTGTGAAATTTTAATCTGTAGTTAGTACTCAGAGTTTAACTTGAAATATTTGGTTAGTTTTAGGTTAATTAGAATAGAATTAACTTTCTCTTTTAAATAAATGTTCAGGTTTAAATTATATATTTTGTATATTGTTAATTAATTTAAAAACATGACTTATAACGATACCAATGCATAAAAGATTATTTTACTGACACTTTTGTATCAGCATACATGAAATGGATTAATTTAAAATTTTCATATTATATAAAAAAAAACTCCTAAAATGAAAGGAATTAGTAATCTAGTTTTCCAGTGGTCTACACATATGTTCCAGCATTTTTATATCCAAAATGTTTGTTTATTTTTTACTGAAATTGAGTGTGGCTGATTGGTTTTGGCAACTCTTATATGTACATTTTTTGTGTGTTCTTTGCAATATTGCAATAGAAATAAATCACCACTTATATTAAAAATGGATAAGGGAATGTCCATACCAATAGCTATAAATGCTCAGTAAGTATCTGTTCTTGATAGATTTTGCAATTTTCAAAAAATAGTAGTCAATGTCTTTTCTACTTCAATTGTGGCACCAGATTCATGACATGAGACAAATATTTTGCCTATCCTTTCCTCTATAAAATAATTATTATCATTTATTGAGCCCTTGCTATGAGCTGGAGACTATCCAAAGAGCTTTATATTTATTAGATCATTTAAACCTCATCACAACATTATAAGGTGAGTATAACTGTTACCACCTACATTTTTTAGAAGTTTTATTTTATATTGGAGCAAAGTTGATTAACAGTGTGTTAGTTTCAGTTGCACAGCAAAGTGATTCAGTTAGACATATTTATGTATCTATTATTTTTTCAAATTCTTTTCCCATTTTGGTTATTACAGAACACTCAGCCAAGTTTCCTGTGCTGTACAGTAGGTCCTTATTGATTATCTAATTTTAAATACAGTAGTCAGGCTCACAGACTTAGAGAACAAACTTATGGCTAAACAGGGGGGAAGGGGGAGGAGGAGGGATAGATTGGCAGTTTGGAATTGACACGTACACCTACATTTTAAAAAAACATAAATTGAGATGCAAAGAGTTTAAGGAACTTTACTAAGGACACTGAACAAATAATTAGCAGACTGAGGTTTAAACTACTGATGATCTGAATGCACAGCCAATATATCTTTAGCAGATATATTTTGCTTTCTTATTGACCAAATTATTAATTAGAGATAATTAATATTGTTTCACATTCATAAACTGCTTTGACCGACCTCAGTGGTACAAAGCAAAGCCTCAAGGACAAAATTATACAAAAAGCAAAATATGGCTTTTGTCCCGCAGAATTTGGTCTAGTTTTTCATCATTTTTTCCATTTCCCACAATAGGCAATTTCTTTTTTTTCCGTTCAGCTTTATTGAGATATAATTGACATATAGCACTGTAAAAGTTTAAGGTGTACAGCATAACGATTTGATGTGCATACATCATGAAATGATTAATGCAATAAGTTTAGTGAGCATCTATCATCTCATATAGATACAAAGTTAAAGAAACAGAATTTTTTTTCCTTCTGAAGAGAACACTTAGGATTTACTCTTTAACAACACCTATATATAACACACAACAGTGTTAATTATATTTATCATGTTGTGTATTGTATCAATATCACTAGTACTTATATATAACTGAAAATTTGTACCTTTTGGCTGCCTTCATCCAATTCTCCCTCCACCTAGCCCCACCTCTGGTAACCACAAATATGATCTTTATGAGTTTGTTTTTGAAGTATAATTTTCTTACAACACTATGTTTTTTCCTGTTGAGCAACATAGTAATTCAAAATGTCTATACATTTCAAAATGATCACCATGGTAAGTCTAGCTACCATCTGCCACCTTACAAAGGTATTACATAGTTATTAACTATATTCCCTATACATTTCATACCTATGGCTCATTTATTTGCCAAGTAGAAGTTTGTACCTCTTAATCTCCCTCACCTACTTCTTTCCTCCCCTATACCTTCCCCTCTGGAAATTATCTGTTCTCTGTATCTGTAACTGTTTCTGTTTTGTTATGTTTGATCATTTGTTTTGCTTTTTACATTTCACATACAAGCAAAATCATACAGTATGTGTCTTTCTCTGTCTGACTTATTTTATTTACTCTAGATCCATCCATGCTGTCACAAATGGCATAATTTCATTCTTTTGATGGCTAAGTAATATTCCATTGTGTATATATGCATATATACCACATCCTCTTTATCCATTCATTTATTGCTGGGAACTTAGGTTGCTTCCATATCTTGGATATTGTAAATAATGCTGCAATAAACGTAGGGGTGCATATATCTTTTTTAATGAGTGTTTTCTTTTTCTTTGGATAAATATCCAGGTGGAATTGCTGGATCATATGGTAGTTTGGTTTTAATAGTTTTGATGAATCTCCACACTGTTTCCCATATTGGCTGCACCAATTTATATTCCCACCAACAGTGCATGAGAGTTCCCTTTTGTACACATCCGGTCAGCCTTTGTTGTTTTTTGATAATAGCATTATGACAGTTGCGAGGTGATATCTCACTGTGGTTTTGATTTGCATTTCCCTGATGATGAGTGATGTTGAGCATCTTTTCATGTGCCTATTCACCATCTACATGTCTTTGAAAACACGTCTATTCAGAACCTCTGCCCATCTTTTAAACAGGTTGTTTGGTTTTTGTATATTTTGGCTATTAACCACTTACTGGATCTATTTTGGCTATTAACCACTTACTGGATCTATCATTTGCAGATATCTTCTTCCATTCAGTAGGCAGCCATTTCATTTTGTTGATTGTTTCTTTCACTGGTCAAAAACTTTAGTTTGATTAAGTCCCATTTATTTATTTTTGCTTTTGTTTTCCTTGCTTGAATAGATATATCCAAAAAATATTACTAAGACCAATGTCAAAGAGCTTATTGCCCATGTTTTCTTTTAGAACTTTTATGGTTGCAGTTCTTACATTTAAGTTTTTAATACATTTTGAATTTATTTTTATGCATGGTGTGTAAAAGTAGTCCAGTTTGATTCTTCTACATGTATCTGTCCAGTTTTCCCACAACCACTCATTGAAGAGATTATCTTTTCTCCATTGTATATTTTTGCCTCCTTTGTGGTAGATTAATTGCCCATGTAAGTGCAGGTTCACTTCTGGGCTCTCTATTCTGTTTCAATGATTTATGTGCCTGTTTTTGTACAAGTACCATACTGTTTTGATTACTGTAGCTTTGTAGTATAGTTTGAAATCAGAGCTCATGATACCTCCAGCTTTGTTCTTCTTTCTCAAGATTGTTTTGGCTATTCAGGGTCTTTCATGTTTCATACAAATTTTAGAATATTTCTTCTAGCTCTGTGAGAAATCACTTTGGTATTTTTATAGAGATTGTATTGATTCTGTAGGTTGCCTTAGGGAATATGGATATTTTATATACATTATACACAGAACTGATTCTTATAATCCATGAACATGGTATATCTTTCCATCTGTTTGTGTATTCTTCAATTTCTTTCATCAGTGTTGCATAGTTTAGCAAGTACAGGTCCTTAACCTCTTTAGATTTATTCCTATGTATTTTATTCTTTTTGATGTGATTGTAAATGGTATTGTCTTCTTAATTTCTCTTTCTGATAGTTCATTTTTAGTGTCTAGAAATATAACAGATTTCTGTATATTAGCAATAATTTTGTATCTTCCAACTTTACCAAATTATTGATGAGTTCTAGTATTTTTTTGGTGGCATCTTTAGGATTTTCTAAGTGTAGTATCATGTCATCTGCAAACAGTGACAGTTTTTATTCTTCCTTTCTAATTTGGATGACTTTTATTTCTTTTTCTTGTCTGACTGCTGTGGCTAGGACTTCCAAAACTATGTTGAATAAAAGTGGTGAAAGTGTGTATCCAGGTCTTGTTACTGATTTTAGAGAAACTCTTTCAGCTTTTCAACACTATGATTTTAGCTGTGGGCTTGTAATATATGGCCTTCATTATGTTGAGGTATATTCCATCTAAACCCACTTTGTGGAGAGTTTTTTTCCTTATATAAATGAATGTTGAATTTTGTCAAAAGCTTTTTCTGCATCTATTGAAAGATCATATGATTTTTATTCTTCAATTTGTTAATGTGGTATATCACATTGATTTGCAAATACTGAACCATCCTTTCTTCCCTGGGATAAACCCCATTTGATCATGGGGTATGAACCTTTTAATGTATTGTTGAATTCATTTTGCTAACATTTTGTTATGGATTCGTGCATCTTTGTTCATCAGTGGTATAGGCTTGTAATTTTTTTGTGTTATCTTCATCTGGTTTTGGTATCAGGATGATGCTGACCTCTTATCCTTTTTAATTTTTTGGAATATAGTTTGAGAGATTGGTGTTAACTCTTCTATAAATGTTTGGTAGCATTCATCTGAGAAAATATCTGGTCCTGGATTTTTGTTTGTTGGGATTTTTTTTTTAATTACTGATTCAATTTTATTACTGGTAATAAAATAATTTTCTATTTCTTCCTGGTTCAATCTTGGGAGGTTGCACATTTCTAAGAATTTGTTCATTTCTTCTAGGTTGTCCATTTTTTTGGTGTATAATTGTTCATAATAATCTCTATGATCCTTTGTATTTCTGTGGTGTAGGTTGTAACTTCTCCTTTTTCATTTCTGATTTTGTTAATTTGGGCCCTCTCTCTTTCTTCTTAAAGAGTCTGGCTAAAAGTTTATCAATTTTGTTTATCTTTACCAAGAACCAGCTCCTAGTTTTATTGATCTTTCCTATTGTGGTTTCTTTTTTTTTTGGTCTCTATTTCATTTATTTCTGCTCTTATCTTTATAACTGCTTTCCTTCTACTAACTTTGGATTTTATTTTTTCTTCTTTTCCTATTTCCTTTAGATGTAAAGTTAGGTTGTTTCTTTGAGGTTTTTCTTGTTTCCTGAGATAGGCTTTTCTTGCTATAAACCTCCCTCTTAGACCTGTTTTTGCTGTATCCCAAAGGTTTTGGGTCATTATGTTTTTTTCACTTAGTCCATTTACATTTAAAGTAACTGTTGAGAGGTAAGTACCTATTGCCATTTTGTTAATTGTTTAGGGGTGGTTTTATAGTTCTTTTTTGTTCCTTTCTTCTTCGTTTTCTCTTCTCCCTTTTGATTTGATGGCTGCCTTTAGTGTTTTGCTTGGATTCCTTTCTCATTTGCATGTATGTATCTGCTATAGATGCTTGAGTGGTATCAGGATGATGCTGGCCTCTTGGTATGAGTTTGCAATTATTCATTCTTCTTTAAATTTTTGGAATAATTTGAGAAGGATAGGTAATAACTCTTCTATAAATGTTTGGTAGAATTCATCTGTGAAGACATCTGGTCCTGAACTTTTGTTTGTTGAGAGTTACCGTGAGGTTGTTACCATGAGGTTTACATATAGCCATCCATATATATATGATTATTTTAAGTTTCAGATCTCTTAAACTCAAACTTTAACAACCCTGCATTTTTTACTCCCCAGCCCCACTCCACATTTACTGTTTTGACATCATATTTTACATCCTTTTGTTTTGTGTATCCCTTAATTATTTATTATATATATAGATGATTTTACCACTTTGGTCTTTTAACCTTCCTACTAGTTTCATACATCATTGATTTACCACCTTTACTGTATACTTATCTTTACAAAAGAGATTTTTCCTTTTGTAATTTTCTATTTCTAGTTCTGCTTTTCTTTTCTACTCAGAGAAATCCTTTTTCTTTAAATTTGGTTTGGTGGTGCTGAACTCTTTAGTTTTGGCTTGCCTGTAAAACTTTTGATATCTCCATCAAATCTGAATGAAACCTTGCCCGGGCGAGTATTATTGCTTGTAGGTTTTTCCCTTTTCATCACTTTAAATATACTGTGTCACTCCCTTCTGGCATGTATAGTAACTGCTGAAAAGCTGACTGATAGCCTTATGGGAATTCCCTTGTACATAATTTGTGGCTTTTTCCTTGCTGCTTTTAATATTCTCTCTTTAATTTTTGTAATTTAGTTACAATATATCTTGGTGTGGTCCTCTTTGGGTTGATCCTGTTTTGGACTCTGCTTCTTAGCCTGAATGCCTGTTCCCTTTCTCAGGTTAGGGAAGTTTTCTGCTATAATGTCTTCAAATATGTTCTCTGCCCCTTTCTCTCTCTTCTCCTTCTGGACCCCAAAATGTGAATCTTAGTATGCTTAATGTTGTACTAGAGGTCTCTTAAGTTGTCCTTTATTTTATTTTTTTTCTTTTTGTTGTTCAGCTTCAGTGATTTCCACTACTCTGTCTTCTTCTAGCTTGCTGATCTGCTCTTCTGTATCATCTAATCTGTTGATTCATTCTGGTCTATTTTTTATTTCAGTTATTGTATTCCTCATGTATTTTGGTTCTTCTTTATATTTTCTTAACTCTTTGTTAAAATCTTCTAACTTGTCACTTTGTTCATCCAATCTTCTCCCAAGTTCTTTGAACATTTTTATGATCATTACCTTGAACTCTTTATTGTGTTGATTGCTTCTCTCCACTTCACTTACTCCTTCTTGTGGGGTATTATCTTGTTCCTTCATTTGGAACATATTGCTCTGTCACCTCATTTTGCCTAATTTGCTGTTTTTATTTCTATGTATTTGGTAGGTTGGTTACATTTCCTGACCCTGGAAGTGACCTTTTGTAGTAGATGTCCCATGTGCCCCAGCAGTGCACTCCCCTCTAGTCACCAGAGCTATATCCTCTAGGGGTGCCCTCATGTGGCCTGCATGGTTCTTCTGTTGAGGCAGATTGAGTATTGCAGATGGTCTGGTAGGAGTGGCTGGTCCCAGGTCTAGTTGGTTACCAGGCTCTGCCTTGTGTGGAGGCTGCAGGCTACTGGGTCTCAAGGGGCAGGGTGACATGGTAGCTGGCTCTGGGGCCCCAGATATCCTGGGGCTATTACTGGCCCACAGGTGGGCAGAGTTGGTGACTGGGGTGATTGTGGGGCCAGGGATCCTGAATTTCATGTCAGCCTGTTGTTGGACAGAGTGAGGTCCCAGGGGATCCCTGGACTGGTGTCTGCCCACAAGTGGGTGATGTTGGGTACTGTGGCTAGTTCTGGGCACTAGTGGCAGAGCTGGGTCTTGGAGTCTCTGGTTTCAGGGACCAGGGGCTCCAGAGTTGGTGCCAGCCTTCTGTGGGGTAGGGATGGGGCCCAGGGGGTCCTAGGGCTTGTGCCTGCCCACTGGCTGATGAGGCTGGTCCCAGGGCAAGTGCCAGCCCACTGGTGGGTGAAGCATGTTAGTACACCTATTAAAATATCCCCAAAATCGTCCCCCAAAGTTTCCTAATTCCCCTTTGTAATACTTCCCTCACATACATCCTGGAACCAAACCCTGTTCCCAGGCAAACAATGAACTACTTTATGGCAATATAGATTAAATTTGATTGGATTTTCTTGACTTTATACAAATGAAATCATACAGTATTTATTCTCTTCTGTCCAACTTCTTTCATTTAGCGTAACTATCTTGAGATTTTCCATATTGTTGTGTGCATTAATAGTTTAATTTTCTAATTGCTGAATAGTATTCCAAAGTGTGGAAATACCACAATTTGCTTATCTGTTCATTGCTTATCTGTACTTATTCATTGATATTTTGAGTTGTTGCAAATACTTGGATATTATAATACATTTATACACATTTGTATATAAGTACACATACAAATATTTGTGTATCAGTATTTGTATAGTTACATGCATTCACTTTTCTAGAGTAAATATCTAGGAGGGTTATGATTGGAACATGTGGTGGTTATATGTCTAACTTTTAAAATGGTTATACAATTTTAAATTCCTATCAGCATGTGTGATGGTTCCAATTTCCCTACATCCTCACCAACCCTTGGTACTGTCAACTATTTTAATTTTAGCCATTCTAATAGATGTATAATAATATCTCCATTACCTTTATGGCTAATGATGTTGAGCATTTTTTTCATGTTTATATGTCACCAATATATGTTTTTTGATGAAGTGTCTATTCAAAATTTGCCTAAATTTTACTGGGTTATGTCTTTGTTATTGATTTGAAGACACACACACACACACACACAAACACACACAAACACACACACACTGGATACAAGTCCTTTATCAGAAATATGATTTGCAAATATATTCTCCCCAAGTCAGTGGATTGTATATCCATTTCCTTAAAGTGACTTTCAAAAAGCAAAAATTCTCAATTTTAATAAAATCCAGTTTATTAACTTTTAAATTTATGGATGAAGCTTTTAGTGTCTTATATAGGAAGCATCTGCCTAATTTCAAAATTCTCATTCTATTTTTTTTTTCATGTAGGAGATTTATTGCTTTTAGTCATATTTATATCTATGATTCATTTTAAGTTAATTTTTATATGGTGTGAGTTATGGATCAAAGTTTTTTTTTATATATGGTTAGTTTACATTGGAAATGCAATGTTTCCTGCACCATTGGTTGAAAAGACTATACTTTTCACTGAATAAACTTTGTACATTTGTTAAAGCTCAATTGTTTACATAAGTATGAAACTAACTCTGGACTCTCTCTTCTATTCCAATTATATATTTATCTATGTTTACAAAAATGGCACACTGTTGTATAGCTTTATAAAAAAATTCTGTAAATTAGGTAGTATTCGTCATTTAACTTTTTTTTTTTTCTACCTGAAGTTGCTTGGTAATTCTAGGCCCTTTACATTTTCATATATCAACTGCTATAAAAGGGTCTCCTGAAATTTTCATTGGGATTGTGTTGAGTCCATTGATCAATGTAGGCAGAATAACTTAATGATATTGAATATATTAATCCATATACAATGTGCATTTCTCCACTCATGGAGGGTTTTTTCAGCCATGTTTTGTGGTTTTATGTCTACATATCAAGAACATATTTTATATTTTTTGTTGCTTTATTGCACTGGCAAGAACGTCCAGGACAATGCTAAATAGAAGTGATAAGAAGAGAAGTCCTTTCCTTCCTCCTTGTCTTATGAAGAAATTAGTTTTTCATTATTAAGTATGATGCTGTTAGTCAATTTCTGCTTTTGTATTTAAAATATGTTCCTTATAGAATCATATAGCTGTGTTTTGCTTTATTGCTCAGTGTAACATTCTGTTCCTTTTAATTGTGATGTTCAGACCATGTATATTTAATGTGACTATTGATACTATTAGGTTTAATTAATCATCTTGCTATTTGTTTTCTTATTGCTCAATCTTTGTTTCATCTTATTTTCTGCTTTCTTTGGATTAATACTGTATTTTATTTTGCATTACTTTTTATTTCTTTTTTTTATGTTATCACTCATTTCTTTTTTTTTTTGCTGGGTATAGAATTTTAGATTGAGGGTAGTTTTTTTTTTTTTTTTCTAGCTCTATAGTAAAGATTTTTCACTGCCTTTATGTTTATTTTTTCTCTTTGTAACTTAGTTGTTCCTTAGGATGCATTTAAATTTTGTCACTGGTTTTAAGCAATTTGATTACGATGTGATTTTCTATAACATGCTTCATATATTTTGTACTTGAAGTTTATTAAGCTTCTTGGATCTGTGAGTTTATGAGTTTTCTCAAACTTGGAAAACTTTTCAACCACTCTTTCTTCAATAATTTTACCCTACCCTCCTCTCTTTTAGATCATTTAATTATGTCAGGTGTCTTGAAAGTGCAACACAGCTCACTGGTGCTCTAATTTTTAATCCCCCCACCTTAATCATTTAAAATATTTCCCATTCATCTTCAAGTTTACTATTTTTTTTCTTGCAATATCTAACCTGCTTTAATTCCATCAGAGTATAATTTTCAACTCACAGACTGTAGCTTCTCCTCTAGAAGTTCTATGGAAGATATATATCTATATCTATCTATTTATCCATCTATATCTGTATTATTTCCTTAACCTTTCCTCTAGTTAAATATAGAGAATGCATTTTAAATAACTTTTAAAATACCACTGTCAGCTAATTCTGTCAACCGTGTCATTTCTGGGTTAGTTTCTTTTTTTTTTTTTGGTGGTACGTGGGCCTCTCACTGTTGTGGTCTCTCCCGTTGCGGAGCACAGGCTCCGGACGCGCAGGCCCAGCGGCCATGGCTCACGGGCCCAGCCGCTCCGCGGCACGTGGGATCTTCCCGGACCAGGGCATGAACCCGTGTCCCCTGCATCGGCAGGTGGACTCTCAACCACTGCGCCACCAGGGAAGCCCTGGGTTAGTTTCAATTGACAGATTTTTCTTTGCAGTCACATTTCCCATTTTTGCTTACCTGTGATTTTTGACTGCCTGACAAATATTGTGTTTATGCTGTGTTAACTGTGTGATAGCTTTTCATTTCTATAAATACTATTGATCTGTGTTCAGATGTGTGGCTAAGTTACTTGAAACAGCTTAAACCTTTTGGCCCTTGCTTTAGTGGCCCTTTGTCTAGATCTAATTTTGCCCCATAAATCAAGTAAGACATTTCTGAAATTCTACCAAAGCCCCATGAGTTATGAGTTTTCTACTTTGGCTGATGGGAATTATTTCCAGACACAAGCCAGTTCAATTGTGCTCCCTCTGGCCCTTATAATTGGTTACACCTATGGCTTCATTTTATCTGCTCTCATGCATGCTCTGATTAGCACTCAGCTGAAGAGTTGAGCAGGATCCTCTTAATATTTCTGTGGCTCTCTCTCTGTGAAGTCCTCTGCCCAGCAAATTCTACCCACCTTGGTCTCCCTGGACTCTCAGCATTATCTCCTGAATTCAAGGGATTGACAGGCTCCATCTGGGCTCCCACTTCCTGCATTATTGTTTAGAAACCCTCCCAGGCAGCAGCCAGTTTTGAGGATCACATCATTTCTTCCTCTTTTCTAAGGAATTACCCTCTCTGTCTCCTGGTATCCAATGCTTCAAAAATAATTGTTTCATATATTTTTTTTATTTGGACTTTAGTGGGTTTTGGCAGGGTGTGTGTGTGTGTGGTAAATCCAGCCCCTGTCATTTTATATTTGAAGAGGACATTCAAAATATCATTTGAACATGTTTTTGATAATATAATTGTAGCCATTCATTTTAGAAAAAATGGATTGCATAGGTAATTTTGTAGCAAATAAGACATCTATAATTCTCCCCTCAGTAGATACTCCAGTGCTATTTATTCTACTTCCATCAAGTACTTCATCTTTTAAACAGTTTATCAATCTATTTTTTTAATTAAGTAGAGCTTATATAATATATATGGGTTTATGTATTTTACTAATTGTGAATATTTGCTAATGTCATTACAGTTCTTGATAAACTTCTATTGTATAGATAACATACTATCATGTAGGTAATGCATCACTGATGAAAATTTAGATTGTCTGGAGATATATATCTGACAATTTCCTCATGATACAATTTTAGGAGAAAAATTTCTTGATCAGAGACTGATAGTAAAACTTGCAACCTTGCTTTATGGTATATAAAAGTGGCTAATACCTTTTTAAGTCCATAGCTCTTCCAGAAATATTTACTTTTTATAGGGTACTCAAGTCTTGAAAAAACAATGAGCAGTAGTTTTACCTGTAAAATCTCAAGAATTATGACAAAGGGAAGAAAAATATTTGGAGAACAAATGAATCTGAAATTATGTTCCTAAAATTATACTGTCAGGTCTGACAAAATATAAGGCCATGCCTGAAAATATAACATTAGACTGATTCCTGTTAGCATAAAAATGTATGCAAAAAAAAAAAGCTTCAGATATTCAATTATAGTGTGAAAAACAGCAATAATTCAACAAGGAGACAACATTATAATATTTAACTCTTTCGTTTGCTCTGATAGCATTTAGAAGGATGACTGATCCCCAGAGCAGAAACAGGCTATGATAAACATCATGGAACATTTTCCAGGGAAAGTTTGGGAAGTAATTCTCACCCACCAGTAAATCTGTTCAACAAACATATTTTCTGAAACACATCTGCCACTTGCAACATAAGATTATGGTTACAATTAGCAGCTGTTGTCAGCTCCACTTCACCTCATTAGTAATCATGGATTTCCTAAGTTATAGGGTTGATTATAGCTTTACAGGTTCTGAAAGAACATGTTGTCTCATTTCACACCAATTTTATGCTCAACATATTTAAAGGTTCAACGAATTTTAGAAGAAATCAGTTCTACCGCAGTCAAATAGAGAAGTAAATACAAAACAAACTTGCTGGTGAGAAATTTAGTTATGTCACCATAAAATGTACATGATTCCACCATAAACTGGAATAAGTGCCTTCATATGTACCAGTACTTCTTTAATATTTGCTTGATTTTATTAGAGTAAAATAATAGTAATTTTAAAATCATGTCAATAATATTTGGAAAAAAATAAAGGTTTGAACTATTTGTTGAAGCAGTATAGCCATTCTCAAGGAAGGTTTCATAGTTTGTAGCTAGAAAACACATTTATGGAAAGCAGTAGCTGGAAAGGAATGAGCAAACTCATAGCCTAATTATATTGACTTAGTGGAAGATGTACCTGGAATTCAGGAAAGGAAAAGGAATACTATCTTTGATGTATTCCTACATATTACTGATTTGTTCTGGTGTAATTTAATTTACATGTTTTTTTGTAGTAGGTGAAAATATAGGGATCTGCTATGTGTTTAATTCTTAATTGTAGAGCTTAAAAAACAAACAAACTAGAACCAGAGTTCAGCTTCCACAGTGTCAGCTCACTTGTGATCTTTTTACCTTGTTATTTTTGCTGCCTATGTGATTGGCTCCTGTTTCTGCAAAACATATTCATTCAAAAAATTATGCCAATGATCTTTTTTAAAACTTATTGTTATAAATTCAATATAATGAGATCAATAAAGTATTGTTTTAATAAGCCATCTGCTGGGATATAGAGACAGTTTTGTCTCGCGTTATGTGTTTATCAGCCTCTTTTTGGTCATTTGTTGTAATCCAGTGTACTTATTATTAATAGGTAAACCAGAACATCCTATTCTGTGTTGAAAATAGAGCACTGGCTGATAAATAAATGAAAATTATCTCTGGGCTTTGAAAAACTGCAAGAAATCATTTGCAGTGGGGCAAATTTATAAATACAGATCTGGAAGTTTGCAGTGTTAATGTTAAAGTGAACTATTTAAAAATCATCAAAGTGACTCTCCTTCATGAATTATTAACTTGAAAACAGTGCTTTTCAAGGTTGAACCTAAGAGTAGGGCAGCCAGAAACACAGGCCTATTTTGATCCCACATAAGCTCAAAGTGAATCAAAGCTAGATTTGTATAATGTTAGAATTGTTAACTATTCCTCAATCATAGAAATCTCCATGCTAATCTCTAGGGCATGTAGCAATGGGTAAAAAGCGATTTTTATTTTACTTCTGATCTTTGATGCAAGTGATAGGAAGGAATCCAAGATCTATTCAGCGATAAGCAGATAATGGTTAACTACTGACCTTTCCAACAATGGAGATAAATATATACAGGTGAATATTATGAATTGAGATTCATTCAACACATAGATGTGGTTATGTGGTTATGCTCTTTTATTTGCTTTCTTTGTGTTCCTTTTAGGATTGTTTGTATTCATAAGCAGAATTTGGTGTAAGTACTTCAGGAAAAAAACCCCATTTTTTAAATGTTCCAATGTTTCTCAGGCCACATTAGGAACTAAATTGTAGGAGGATTGAAACCTAGACATAGGAAACACTCTATTATCTTTTGTCTTAGCACTATTTAAGCAATAAAAATTAAAAAGAGAAAATTTCATATGACTTTTATTCTTGATCTTAGCACACTAATGAGTATTTTAAAAAATAAGAACTTTCTCAGATCCTTGTCTGACAATGAATGCTTAGTTAAAACTCAACATAACTTTTGCTTCTAGGAAATATATACACTACTATGCATTTTTATATAATTATTTTTATATTCAGGTTTAAAATTTTTCTCTATTTACTTAGGATTTCCCACCCCAGAAGGATAGTTAATCTTGGGCAGCGACCATATGTCACATGAGTTTTTTTTTTCTAAATCCCCAAATTCTTTTTATAGCAACCATGTAGAAAAATTACAATCATAATTATTGCAAAAATAAGGGAATACTACCATTTTCATGTAGCTCTATTGTACACTGCACAACACTTCCAAAGGATAACAAGGTGAATGTCCTGGTTTCATATTTTGGGAGTGAGGTACAGGAAGAAATCTGAGACCAACTATGCTAAGATTTTAGCTATTTTATCTTTGAGATGAAATCTAATATATACACATGTAATATGTATATTTTCCACATGCCCAAATACTCACTTTGAAGCAGTATTTTTGAGTTTGAAACAATAATTTTACAAAATTTAGCAGAAAGTAAATTAGGTAAGCACCATCATATACTATATTAAGTTGTTAAAATTTTTGAAATCTGAGTTTACTAACGGATCCCTTAAATTAAGCACAGTCCTTATAATAATGGACTAAGTCACATTTTATTAAAATAACCCAAAGAAATCATCGAATTTAGATAAATGTACTTTTATCCAATATTTTAAAAATTGCCAATGTTTCACAATGTTTAGAAACCTAAATGTCTATTTTTTGTCCAAGTCAGTGCCTGATAGTGGATATATTTAGGATTTATAATGGGAGTCGTTAATTCCCAATTCACCAGATTAAAAGGGAGTTCATTTGCTAAGTGTCTTTAATAGAAACCTAGAAAAATGAGGATGCCACCAGATGCTGATTAGTCTGTTAGTTCTCTTGTCATTGTTGCTCCTTCGGCTGTCCTTATTCTAACCAGTTTATCCCATGGTCTTAACCTTGCTATACAAAGCCTTATCTATGGACTTTACAACATGGGATTCACCTAAGAGTTTTTTAGAAATGCAGAATAACAGTTCCCACACTAGACTTACTGAATCAGAATTCCCATGTGACTCATCTGACTCATCTGAACATTAATGTTTGAGACACAATTAGATTCCTACATGGCTCAATTAAACACTCAGCAGCAGAAATCTCAAACATGCAAAAATGGTAGCTAGTACATCTGTGGTTCTTTGTCATTTCAGTTTTTATTTGGAAAAGGCTAAAGGGAGAGATTGGAGGAAGACCTTTGATTCAGCTGAAATGATCTTTGAATAGAGAACCATTCAAGAGCCATGTATTTTACAACAGCCTCTGCATATTCACTTATAAGGACTCTGTGGACACATGTTTTTATGTGTTATTTTCAACATAATTTCAATTTATCCAATGCAATTGACTCTATCAACTTTAATATGACTTTAATATGTCTCAAGCACTGCAATAGGTCTATGATAGGATAAATTAATCAAGTGACAATTAAAAACTCACTTAAAAGCTGCCACAAGGATTCATGAGTATAACTAAGGACTCTGAAGTACACATATCATAGAACAGTAATAATGAAAACAGCCAACTACATCAAATTATCTAAATGACAATTACATTAAATAAAAATTCAAGAAAATTATCGGTATTTTACTTGTCATATTTATCAGACCATCATGTGAACTGCCTATAACTTTAAGAAATGGTAGATGAATTAATAACTTTAAAACAATGCCTGAAATTATGAGTCTCTTTTCTGCTAGATACTCTGTTGATCGGCATTCGGATATGGACCGGATTTTCAGTATTCACTCAGAAAATGGTTCTATTTTCACTTTGAAGCCTCTTGACCGGGAGTCAACCCCTTGGCATAACATCACCATTACAGCCACAGAGATAAGTAAGTTGGAAATACATCCACCTGAACACATTATTTTTCACCAAAATAGTAAAACAATAGCATTAGGTAGACTCTTTTACTTGAGTGGAATGAATTTCCACTCTTGCTGAATTAATTCTCTCAGCAAGAGCTGAGAGAAATGATTTAGAATGTGTTGGATTTTTAAATTACTTTAATGATTATCAAATATTCATTTTATTTTAAACTTGATTTTCTTTTACATCTCACTGTAGGATAAAAATATAATCTAACCTCATAAAAATAATCAGTCTAAGAAAATTATCTCTTACAAATAATATTCACTCTCAATTATATTCTCCTCTTTCTGTCATGCTCTTCATCTGAACCGTGTAAGAAAGCTGAGATATCCATCAGCAATCCAATCAAGAAATGAACACCCCAGAAATGATCTGTTGCTAAGTTACAAACGGGGCAAGCAATATCACTACTACTCTGTAAATGAGACTGAAATCTTACACATGTTCTCATTGCAGATAACTCAAAACAAAGTAGCCGCATTCCTGTTTTCATCAGAATTCTGGATATAAATGACCATGCTCCAGAACTTGCCATGTACTATGAAACATTTGTCTGTGAAAATGCAAAACCTGGGCAGGTAAGTTATTATAAACTTAAAAAAAAATTTTCTCTTCACAAAGGCAGATGACACTACATTAATTTACTTGCACATTTTTTTTCATGCAAACTATTGTCAGTCTTCCTTGTCACTTGTTTATCTCTCCTTACCAAAAAAATCACAATAATCTTAAAAAGATGATTTTTTAAATATTTTATAATCTATGATATAATAGGAAAAATTATAATATATGCTTTAATTTATAGACTAGGTACATAATGAATATCACATATATAAAAATTTCCTACCTGGATTCATAATCATACTGATACTGAGCTATAATCATGAATAGAATGAACATACATTATTAAATAAAACATGAAGTATGAAAATAAAATTGTTGTGTTAATATAAAGGAAATCATAATAATTGTCTTGCTGATTACATTTTGCTACTTTGAGTTGCTCAATCAGGACATTTTGGTTTGAGACAAGTTATATTTTGTTTCTGATTTTTTGACTTTAATATTAGTGAGATAAAAAAGTGTACAAGAGTTAAAAACTCCTCTTATAAAGTAATATTTCAGGTATCTCTAAAGTAATTTTAAGAAAATGCAGAATATGTTCATTTTTTACACTAATACAGTATTTTACAAATACAAATAATGTATTTTACAAATACAAACTACTTAAATGTTATTGAAAGAAATTTTAACGAGTTATTTAGATATTTCCTTGAGGAAAAAGTATGTAGATGGTAAGAATCATATATAATTCTATCATGTTCTTTTAATATAGAAAATAAAGTGAAATATAGTCTTTCTTCTATTCCAGTAGAGATTATAATGAACTGAATATTTCTGCCCCCTCAGAATTCATATGTTGAAGCCCTATCCCCCAGTGTGGCTGTATCATCTGAAGATGGGGGTCTCTAAGGAAGGAATTAAGGTTAAATGAGGTCATAAAGTGGGGCTCTGATCTGACAGTATTAGTGTCCATTAAAGAAGAGACACCAGAGAGATCACCCTCTATTGTCATACACATGATCAAAGGAAAGGCTATGTGAAGATGTAGCAAGAAGGAAGCTGTCTGAAAGCAAGGAAGAGACCTCTCACTAGAAGCCCACTATGCTGATACACTGATCTTGGTCTTCCAACCTTCAGAATTGTGAGAAAATAAATTTTTACTATATAAGCCATTCAGTATATGGTGTTTTGTTATGGCAGCTCAAGCAGACTAAGAAAGAGGTACATACCACATTCCACTTACATACACAGAAATACAAATGAAGTTTTTATTTTCTTTTCACCAGCAAAGAATCACTACACAGTTATTTGGATTAAAAATTGTTTTCCTGGGCTTCCCTGGTGGCGCAGTGGTTGAGAGTCCACCTGCCAATGCAGGGGACAAGGGTTCCTGCCCCGGTCCGAGAAGATCCCACATGCCGCGGAGCGGCTAGGCCCGTGAGCCATGGCCGCTGAGCCTGCGCGTCCGGAACCTGTGCTCCGCAACGGGAGAGGCCACAGCAGTGAGAGGCCCGCGTACCGTAAAAAAAAAAAAAAAAATTGTTTTCCTTTTTTCACTTCGTAACAAGTAATGGGCATATTCTCAGTTCGATTATTTTTAATTTGCTGCTTACTTTTCAGAGCATAGCTACACATTAGTTAGCTTATTCAACTACCCATTTATTAATGGAAATTTGGTTTACCACCAAAATGTTACTCTAGCAGACAGCACTACAGTGAGCATTATAATACATGTATAGTTGTATACCACCTGGAATCATTTTTCTTTGATGAAATCTTCAAAGAAGAAATAAATTTTATCTATAAATACTCATCAATGCTTCCAAATAGTGCTCAGAATATGTTATATACCTAGTAATAACTTCCACCAAATGTGTATAATTGCTCATTTATTGGGCAACACTAAATTTTAAATACTATCTACCAATATGTAAAATCTCATAATAATTTTTTTTTTTTTTTTGCGGTACGCGGGCTTCTCACTGTTGTGGCCTCTCCCATTGTGGAGCACAGGCTCTGGACGCGCAGGCTCAGCGGCCATGGCTCACGGGCCCAGCCGCTCCACGGCATGTGGGATCTTCCCAGACCGGGGCACGAACCCGTGTCCCCTGCATCGGCAGACAGACTCTCAACCACTGCGCCACCAGGGAAGCCCTCATAATAATTTTAACATGAATTCCTCCAAAATTATTGAGGCTAAACATTTTATAGCTATATTAGTTTCCCAAGGCTACCATGACAAATTTACACAAACTAGATAGCTTGAAACAACAGAAATGTATTCTCTGACACGGTTCTGGAGGCTAGAAGTCCAGAATCAATGTGTCAGCAGGTTCATGCTCTCTCAGAAGGCTTTAGGGGAGGATCCTTCCTTGCCACTTCCTAGCCTCTGTGTTTGCTGGTGGTTCTTAGTGTTCCTTGGTTTGTGGACCCAAATTACTCCAATCTCTGTCTCCATTGTTATATGATATTATTTCTGTATCTCTATTTGTGTCCATATTTCCCTCTTTTTGTGAGAACTCCATTCACTGGATTAGGGTCCACCCTAATTCGGTATGACCTCATCTTAACTTGATTACATCTGCAAAGAGCTTATTCCAAATAAAGTCACAACACAGGTACTGGGGATTAGGTCTTAAACATATAATTTGAAGGCACACAAGTCAACTGATAATAGCCTGTAGATATTCTTTACTTATTTATCTATTAGCATGCTTTTTTATTGTTTCATGTGAGTTATTTATATATTACAAAATTAATATTTGATGATAAAGTATAATTGATATTAACTAATTAAAATTCTTTTAATATATACTACTGCTATTAACATGTCTATGTCATTGTTCATATAATCGGAAAACAATTTTCCTGTTAAAATCAACAAGGTTAAAAATAAAACATAATATAGATGTCAAGCTACTGATATATATTCTCTCTTAAAATATGTTTAAACAATGGCTCATCTAATCATTTCAAGAACTCAGAGTCATACAATGAAAGGATCGATGATGTTTATGATTAAAATATTACTAAATATTTGTTACATTATTGCTATTCTGGAACAGAAGTTTGAGCAAGAATATTAGATCTTATATAAGTTTTTCTATGTCATGTGCCAATCTTGTAAGGAGAAAAATCATATCAAGTTTATATTAATAATTATGCACTTTCAGAAGTATTGTATAAAGAAACATAAGGTTACATGTGTCTCTGTCAGTAAAATGAACAAAATTATGGTTAATATCAAAGAGGAAAAAGTATTAACTAGTGAGTATGCAGGTTGGTATGGCCATAGAAGATACACAATAACCAAAACAATGGATACATTAAACTACCGTGAAATTCTAATAATTCTTCATCACAGAATGTTAGACTATTATACCTGGAAGTGGTGCCACTATTTGTTTTTGTAGAAGAGAAGTTTGAAAGTAATGGTAATTAAATGACTGTAATTATAAATCACACAGACGGCAGACCCAGGACTGGAAAACAGGCACCCTGATGTGTAGCTCTGTGTTTTATCCACAATAAAATGCTCAGTGGAATTTTTCTGCCCAACCTGTCATTTGCTGCTCCATCTTCACACTATGGTACACCTCTGACCTACAGGGAGCACAGCGGAGAGGTGCTATAATTTCTCAAATTCAACAATGATTTTACAAAACTTTAGAAGCATTTATTTGTATATTCTTCTAAACTTTGCAAATACCATTAAAAAGAAGAGCAAACAATTTGAATAAAGTATTCAATATGATTGTAATTATGGTGCCCCACAGCTTTAAAATCTTCTCCTTTCTCATATTATATGGCATATTGCTCATATTCCCAAAGCTATATTTATAGTTTCCTTAATCTCCAGGAGTGGTTGTGCTAAGCACTTTTGTTTTTTTTTTAAAAAAAACACCTCTGTTATGTCCTTTGCCTTTGAAACAATCATTATCTCGGGGAGGCAACATATTGGTAACCAATTCATAATAAAATGGGCTGGTAGTATATATTAACAATGTTAAAAGACAAAAGACTGGCGTGATCAAATTTTTCTTTTCTTCTCTTGGATACTACAGTGGCCAGGAATCAGATAATGATCCATAGAGGTGCTCTGCAAACTGATACTTGATGGGCATTTTTCATTCTTCATTAAATAAGTTACATTAGACAGAACTACAAAAAAAATCTTGGCAAAATTTTCTGAAAATGGAATTTTTTGTTTAATTTCAGTATTTAATTTCAGTGATATATTTAAAGCTCAAACACTGATTTAAAATGTCTTGTAATAACAAGAGTTGATTTGTGTGCTCTATTTAATTAATTTTTCTTTGGTTTTAGTTGATTCAGACTGTCAGTGTCATGGACAAAGATGATCCTCCCCGAGGCCACAAATTCTTCTTTGAACCAGTGCCAGAATTTCCCCTCAATCCGAACTTCACCATTGTAGATAATAAAGGTACAGAACATTTTTGAAGACAAATATTATGAAACCTTAAGAGGCAAAATTTTAAAACTGGTCTGACTTTTTGTTTTTGCAGATAATACAGCAGGAATCATGACTCGAAAAGATGGGTATAGCCGCAACAAAATGAGCACGTATCTGCTGCCAATTTTAATCTTTGACAATGATTATCCAATCCAAAGCAGCACTGGCACACTCACCATTCGTGTGTGTGCCTGTGATAATCAAGGTAACATGCAGTCCTGCAATGCCGAGGCCTTGGTCCTCTCTGCTGGCCTGAGCACGGGAGCTCTCATCGCTATCCTTCTCTGTGTCGTCATACTACTTGGTAAACTATGCCCCTGAAAGATATGCCCCTGAGATATGCTCATTCAACTCAAGGAATTCTCTCCCTCATTACCCAGTGATTGCACACTGAAAAGCACTCTTCTTTAGAGCTAACGGCTGAAAATTTTAACTTGTTATTAAAATTGTTCTTCCAATTGAAAAACAATTGAGTTTTTGACTGTGGATAGTTCTAGCTTTAAAGAGACCGAAAACAAGGATATAATAGTTAGTGATATATACGTATATTTTAAAATATGTTTTATATTTATAGTGTTTAGTGTTAACTAAGATCGTCCCATTTCTAAGGACATTTCATTTAATAATTGATTTAATTTTCATATCAACTCTATAAGGTAAATGCTTTTATTCTTCTACAGAAAGGTTAGATAACTTACACAAAGTCACTCATTCAGAAAGTGTTTTAACTAGCATTAAAACCCAGATTATTCTATTTCAGAATCCACCTTTCTAAGCATTATCCTCAAAACAAAAGACTACTTTACAAATAATATTCCTAACAAATACTAAGTTATGTATATCATAAATGGAATTGGCCAGTGCATTTAACTTGTCACAGTAAGATAAACTTTTTTTTCATAAAATTTGTTAAATGTAGGCACAACACACCAAATTAAATTTTAAGCTCATTTCTTAAAATATCACTATGGCATTGTGGTCATACCTACTCCAGCAATATTTTCTAAATAAAGTCATGCTTCCAAGTGCAAATGCTTTCTTTGAGCATGCCCTAACAGGACAATGATTTAATTCAATTAAACAGTTGTTCCACTGTAACACATTCCCCCCAAACTTGTTTCCATCAAATATTCATCCAAAATGAATGCTTAGGGCAGGAGAGCTAGCCAAATTTATGTCCCAATGCTCATATGTGCTGGCTCCTTTTCACTGCAAATCCTCTCAGGCTATCTGGATAAAATCCCTTTGGCCAGATATTCTTGCAGGACTTCAGTGGGGAACTGATGAAAGTGAGGGGAAAACATTTGTCTCAGTTATGATGATCCAACTATTTAGAAAAACATTTTTCGTAAGATGGTTTAGAACTTAACACACTACTACCATCAGCAGCAGCAGCAGTCCACATCTCCACCTGCTGCTAGAAAGTTCAACTCCTCCATAAAATATTTTTGTATCCTCATGGAGATTAAATGTTGGCTTACGCTTTTAACTAAGTGCTACTGATATCATATTGCTTTATTTGCTCAAATAGTTCTACTTTCCTAATTTAGGACAATATGGAAATATGTATATTTCAAATTTGATTTTTTAATTTCAATATTAATATAACACATACTAACACATAAAGACATGCATGCATACATGAGGGAACATAATCCACCCAAAAAGATAGGAATAGGTTTAGATATTATAACATTATCCAACTAAATTAGATAATATTTTTCTCTACGCAGAAATCCTAGAAGGCTTCTTTTATTCTGAAAAGTCTGCCATCTTTCTGCCCCAGGAAATATAGAAGGCACACAATTCCTGTATTTTACCTTCTCAATTTATTGCCTAAATGTGGAATGATTTTGTATTATTTTAGTTAAAATGGGTTTTAACTCATAAGGTTTCATTATAAAAGTTCTTTAAGCATCCTTGCTGTTATTTAACGTCTTTATACTAATGGCTGGACATAGTTTCTATATCTCTGAAGTTAGAAGAGTCTGCTTTTTGCAAAATGGTGATATAGCATGGACAATAATATTTTAGACCTATCCTGCTATACAGTTTGAAGAAACGTAATTCATAGTTTATATCTATGTTACAAGGCAAAGTAGTGGGTTAAAACCTAGGGCAGGGCTTTTTAATCTTTTTGGTTCCTTGGACACCTTTCATAGTGAAGATGAAGCTATGGACCTATTTAGAATAATAATTTAAATTTATAAAAATAAGACATGTAACACAAAAGGAAATACATTTATCCAAATTAAACAAAATACATAAAAGCAAAACGTGTTTAATTATTGTCATATGTGCTTTGTTCTAGAACAAGTCTAATGATTATTTGTAATATATCCTAACTATAATACAATATAAAGTATCTGATTTCTATTGGTTTAAAAGTCACACATACTGTTACTATCACTACAGTTTATGCTGGTATCAATAGAAAAAAATGTTAAATTCAAGTTATAGTGAAAATATAACTTTCTATATTACAGAATATAGCATTTTTTTCTACTCCTTACCTTAGTCTCTTTGAATTCTGTTCACATACACCAGATTAAAAACCTCAGTCAAGGGAAAAGAAGCAGATAATTTTGGCCTGACAAAGCAGAAAACCCTCAGAGCAGATTCTGAGGACCATTTGTGAAAGTTCATAAACATTATATTAGTTAAGAAACCCTTAAAACGATTTTACTATATGGTTGTTCTTCTATGCATAGAGAATTTATAAATTAATTCATTCAGTATTAAACTTAGAAAGAACCCTGTTTTTCTACTGCATGATTCACTAGATTTGTGGATTTCAGGTCTATGTTGGACTTAATTTATGATCATCCTTTAACAGAAGACAGTATAGATATGTCTCATTATTAATGAAAAGTTTTTTAAAATGTCTTCAACATGATTTTGAATATAGCTCGGCACCCAAAGCCTGATCTGCAGAGGTTAGTGAAGATACTTCTAATGAATCTTTTGTTTTCTTATTACCAATTAGTAAGAGCTGAGGAAAATGTATCGGCCAATATGACAATAGCATTGTATGGGCCTTAAGTGTAGTTACAGGGGCCTCAAGGGCCATGGTGAAGTGCAGTCTCAATGGAAATGAGTTTGTGTAATCTCAAAACAAAGACTGAGAAAATGAATGGTAGGTTTCTGAGGCAACATGTTCTTATTTTTCAGTGAGACTTCAGTAGTATTGACAAAACATTTAACTTCCATAAAGTAAGGAAAACCTGGTTTTTATTTCTCCCCAGAAATGTATAAGTATGCTTTTGGAAAATATCCTTTAATTCTTAACTTTCTTATGTATAAAATTATGTACTTGGTTCATTTTCTATGGAAATGTATTTTGTTGGAAATCATGTGATCTTTCTTATTGTTTTAAAATGTAATTTTTAATTTCAAAATATATTTATATTTCAAATGTTCATTGTCAAATACATGCATAATAATTTAAATTCCAGCAGTATAACAAGAAATAAGGAAGTATGTCATATGTGGGGAAGTTCATAGTTAACTTGATAACATAAGCATGTAAATAATAATACAGCATATACAGGGAGCACAATTAACATTTCAGCCCCAAAGTTTGAATGCAACTATATATCAAGGAAGTCCTCAGAAATAGGGTAATATCTGTACGATGAGAACAAGGTAAGGATGAGTTTGAGTTTTAATTTTATATTGTAGCTTATAGAGTTATATTTCAGATTTTAAGCAGGCTTTCAAAACCAGGTCAATAAAAGAAATTAACTAAACAGATGTGACATATGGGAATAGATGAGATTAGTAGCATATATGTATGTGTGTGTGTGTACATATGTATGATATATATACACATAACATATATTATACATACATATACACATGACATGCATATATGTGAGCAATACTTTGCCTGTATTCCCTTGAGTCCTTAAGATAATATTAAATTGGTACTGAACTTCTCTTGGGATAATAATGATTGTAGCTTTAGAATTTTAGTATTTTGAAACAAACATGCATTGGGGAAGAATGAGGTATTACATACTTACAGTTGGCTAAATGCATTCGCCATAATTGAAGATTTTCAGTGCCAGAGCCCCATAGGAGATTGAGTCTTGAAAGTAAATAAATGGCATTGCAATATCTGTTTCTTTATCAATATAGTACATCCAGTCACTGGCCCAAATCATCCTGTATTTGTGTAGGATAGTTACTCTTTATATCCAAATGAACTTAACACTTCTTACACCACACCAAGATCACAAATACAAAAGTGCGCTATATTAATTTAAACCCGAATCATGGAATCTCACAATTTTCTCTCTGGTTTTTTCTTCTTGTTGTTGTTGTATTTTTTTGTTTTTGTTTTTGTTAATAGTTTTAGTTGTGCTGTTTGTTGCATTGAAGAGGCAAAGAAAAAAGGAACCTTTGATAATTTCAAAAGACGATGTCCGGGACAACATTGTGACCTACAATGATGAAGGCGGCGGGGAAGAAGATACCCAAGCTTTTGACATTGGCACATTAAGGAATCCAGAAGCAAGAGAAGATAGTAAATTTAGAAGGGATGTAATGCCTGAAACAATTTTTCAGATAAGGAGGACTGTACCTCTGTGGGAAAATATTGATGTGCAAGATTTTATCCATCGAAGATTAAAAGAAAATGACTCAGACCCAAGTGCACCTCCTTATGATTCACTGGCAACGTACGCCTATGAAGGGAATGATTCCATAGCAGATTCACTCAGTTCTTTGGAATCTCCCACAGTAGATTGTAACCAAGATTACGGTTACCTCAGCGACTGGGGGCCTCGTTTTAAAAAACTTGCTGATATGTATGGGGGTGATGATAGTGACCGAGATTAAGAGTATGGTATGACTTCATGGACATCAGTGGAAGTACTCTCTTTGTTACTAGATGGAGTGGCCTGCATTCTCTTCCTTGGAGGAAAATTTTTTAAAAATCAAAATTACAAACAATACTTAGGTGTTGTCTTAGTAAAAGTTTGCTTAATCAGTAAGTTTCTGTGAATGAACACGAATGACATAGATTTTAAAAAGTAATAATAACCAGTTCACCCTCTTTGACTAACAATCTCTGAAGGAAAGTATATCACATCAATAACCGATAAAAAGTACATAAAAGGCTTTTTGTGCCTTGGCTTAGATATAAGAACTTTATAAATAATGTTTTCTTAACTGACTGACAGTCACCTTTACTATTAAATGAAACTTTGTGCAACTGCTTTGTAAATTAATATGAAAAAATATATCTCTAAAGAAATAGGAATGACTATTACTGCCATATTTATTTAGTTGAAGAATGTCTTTCTGTTAATTCATTCATATTTTTATAAATGTATATTTATATTTTTATATTTTTGTGAAATAAAATAGTATTTATAAAAATAAATTTCACTTTATTTAATTCCTAGAAGCAGTTCTAATCTCACTTATAACATTTTTTAAACATCTTTAAAGGTAAAACATGATTTACTCAGGGGAAAAAGCAGCTAAATTATTGCATGTAATTTGGAAATAGAATGTGGTAGGACTATAGTGAGCTTTGGTACAAGTTGTGATTTTCTCCTGCAACCACTTGAATATGGACAAGTGTTTATTGAATCACTGATGTCTACCCATCAATAAGGATGTGAGACACATTTACAATACAAAAATATTATAAATATACTTGTGAACAATTAAATTTTTTTGTACAATTCTTTCCTATGGGATCAACCAGTAAAATTTACTGAGAGTAAATGAACTATGTGTCAGTGATGTGTAGATGAAGAAAAAAATCTAAACCACTCTTCCTTCATCAATAGTATAGTTTCAGAATGAGAAATGATAGTTCCAACTTTTCTCTTTATGATTAGATAATTGATGAAATATAATTTGGGTAACATTTAAAATGTGCATTAACAAATTAGTGGAGTTTTTTTTTATTGATAATTTTGTTGAGGATGTTGGAAGCCACTGTATTTGAAGAAATCTTGAAAAAACTAGTGACAGGTAGACTGGAGATAAGGAACCTTAAGGAATTTTTATTAATTTTAGTTTTATTAATGACTGGGACTGTCCAGAAAACAGAATATAGACACCCTAAGACATAGGAAATAAGAATAGAGAGGGATAATTGTGCATAGTAATCATTTGCAAGTTTTGAAAGACTGCAATGTAGAAAACTTGCCCTGGATTAGCCTGGAGAATAAAACCTAAACTGAAAGACAGAAACTTCACAGGGAGATTACATGATATCCATTTTCTATGTCATGAATTATCCTCTTTTTCTCCTGTATTAATGTTCCTTTGAGGAACAAATATCTTGCCCAGGGTAATTTCTAGGTGGAATTTATATAGAAATTTGGCTCTGACTAGTCTGTTAGCAAGCCTTTTAAAATAGCAACGACTTATTAACTTATAAATAGGCACTTATGTATTCTGTTACTATGTTGTAAAATATTTAAAAGACCAAGACTATTTCAATAATTTTACCACCAGTAGCTAACACATATTAAAGGTTTAATTTAATGCTAAGAAAACAAAAACATACTGGGTATTTAAAAAATAATCGAAAATTTCTTATCATTGGAATTGCCCAGAAAACAGAAAATTTTTAGTTTTAGTTAAGAAAATATTAGTTTTTAACCTTAAGTAATTAGTTTCTCCATTGCTAGAAATCTTCCTGCATAAATAAGACAAATATTTGAGGAGGATTCTATAGAGTGGCTTAAGGTAGTAAGAAAAAATGAGTTAGATGCCTATTAATGCCTCTTATAATCATTTATTCTATAATCACCAGGGGGATAAGTGACAATAAGTAAACACATTCTAAGAAGGCCCATAATTACCATATGAGTAACAACTATTTATAAAAGAAGAGATTATGTCAAATCAGAAATGGGGGAATTGGTAGTTGCATCGCCTGCCTGAGTTCACCATGCCATAAATACTAAGAGCACCACAACAAACCAAGCTTCAGTTGTAGACCTATAATTGCTATGAGAAAATCATATTGATACCAGATAAGGCATATTAAGTTTTTAAGCTCGATTATGAAGAATTGTTAATTTAACTACCATTTTTTGGCAATTAAATATTGAATTTAATTTCAGAGTTACTCCTTTCCTTCATCTGGAAATCGATGTACTACTGGAGTCTTCATAAGGGCAGAGTTAACAGATTTCATACTTAATAGGTACATGATTGTTTCTGCTATAAACTGGAGGGTCAGATTTGATCAAATAAATTACCAGATCTGTGTAATACTGATACTTCCCATAATTTTCCAGTAATGCTTGAAATTCCTTCAGTGGAAAAATGTATTTAGGAGTCAGATGAGATTTTATTATTTCCTTACTGGCAAGTAAAAAAATTACCTAACTTCTCCAGAAAAATAGACTTGAAAATATTTACCCTATTGGGTTTGGTTAATTTTATTTCACTAAATGCACACAATACACTCGATAATATTAGTTTCAATCACTTGATTCTCTTTGACTGTGGAGTTGGTAATATCTGAGGAAAATTAATACTTAATGTGTGCTTACTTTTCAAACAAAATAACTTAATTAGCTTTGACTGCTTACACTTGAGATAGAATTAAATTAAAGCCATTTGAGTAACCACTGTTCCAAATATAATTAAAACAATCGTTTTATTTTGCATGTTCAATAATTTTCAGAAAATATAATATCTGTCTATATTCATATCTGAATATTTTTCATTGAGAGGAAGCTACCTATATTATTAGAACTTTAACACACAACCTGAATGTTATTACATTCAATCCTGCTCTCAGACATATGAAATAGATTCCAATGACTTAAAAATCAAACTTAGTAAAGAAAACTAAAGAGCATTAACAACAAAAACAAGCCAACAAATACAAAAAAAAAAGTAACAACATCTTACCTTAGCCAGTGGTTGAACTGACCTCAGTTGATTATTCCTTTTATCCTGGCAAAAGCACAATTGGCTTCCAGGATTCTTCATTCTTCTGGTTTTTCTTTTATTTTACTCAGTTTTCTTTACTGGCTCCTCTTCTTCTTCCTAACTCCATATTTTGGAGTAATCCAGGCTCTAATCTGTTTTTTTCTCTATTTAAATCCTGGCCCTTGATGATCTTACTTATCCTTTCAGTTACTATACATATCTATATCTGTATCTTGATATAGATATAGCAATAATTACAGACATAAACTGAAAATTTTGAAATTTAGACCTCCCATCTTTACCCCTTTCTTAAAATCCAAACATATATACAACTAACTATTCTAAAATTCCACTTGCATGTCTAATTAAGTAGGATATGTCCAGATTTTAACTTTTAATTTTCACCCAAAATTTATCCTATTCTCCACCTGTTTTATGTAGGTTGATGACAAATCGATCTTTTACTTGCCCAGGCCAAAAACCTTACAGTCATCCTTCATTCCTCTCATTCATATCCAATATTTTTGAAAATCGTGTTGACTGTACCTTCAAATTTATCTGATATACAATGACTTTTCATCACGTCTCCTGCTACAATCCTGGTCTAAAATTATTACCTGGATAACTGCAATATGCTTCTAAGTGTTCTTTCTTACTGGCCTTTGCCCCTACCATCTATTTGAACACCAAATACAGAGCGGGTTGCATTTCTTTTTTCTTTTAATTAGATAAGGGTGAGCATCTCATTTCTTGACTCAAAACTTATCAACTGTTCTTCAAAATTAGAGTCAGTCCTCCCAAATGATCTACTAGATCTCGATCATCTCTTTGATCTTATTTGCCTCTATATCCTTAACTCATGTCACTTCAGTTATTCTGGGTTTCTTGTTGTTCCTTAAAGATACTAACATTTTTCCCTTTGAACTGACTGATCACTCTCTTTGGAACAATCTTTCCCCAGATATCCATGAAATTAACTGTGTAACTTTCTGTAAGTCTTGGGTCAGATGCCACTTTCTAGATGAGGACTATATTAAACAATCTATTTAAAACTGCAATCCTCCAAACCCATTTCTCTTTTCCACATTTATTTTAAAATAAATATTTTCTCAGCAAATATCACCATCCAACATTATACATAATTTGTTGGTCATCTAATTGTTGTCTGCCCACTTCTACTAGAATTCTTTTTGGTTCTTAAACTGGACCCTGTACACATAGGACAAGGAGAGAAGAGGCAGGCTACCCCAGATTAATATGTGGCAGTTTTAATAACCAAGGAATCTTACATGTGAGACCTGCCTTTGTGGCCTTAAGACAAGTAGATCTCTGCAATCTCCCACCAAAATCTTAAAGGTTTATATAGAAGCCTTACCTGGGTCCAGTCACGTATTCAATCCAGATGGTCTCAACATACCTTACTCTCTCAAGGCTGTGTCTTTAAAACAACTCCTTGGTGTGGGAATGGTGGGCAGAAGGTGCTTCCCAAGGGCGGAGAGTGGGTGTGGAGCCTCCAATTGCCCGGGTCCAGTGTGCAGGTTAACCAGCAGTCACGTCCTCCGATAACTTCCTCCAGCAATGACTGGTACCTCTGGTTGACAATTTTCAGATATTATAATCTTTTCATATGCTATATTAACTAAAATTCCCATGTGTCTAGATTAGTGCCTAATACCTTGTTGAAAAGCAGCAAATATTTTACAAATGGGGAATGGAATGTGCAATATTTAGATATAATAATTTGGTAAAATATTATGAATACATAGGAGATTAGAAAACAAATGTAAACAAAAATAATTATACTCAAATTTATAAGTGTGCATGCCTTCAATATGATATTGATTATAGCCTAGATTTTAAATCAAAATATTGTTTACTGAATTTTGGTTAATCATCAAGTTACTATTTGAAAAGGCCTTTTCAAAATTACAAAAAAAGCATGAATAATTTTTCCAGTTTTTTTTAAAGCTTCACACTGAACTAAAATTACACTCAATGATCTTTCTTCTCAAAGAATACAGTAGTGAGAGTTACTAGATTTCAGGTCATCAGTTCCAAATGTGAGAATCAAAACAGAAGCCAACACAAAGGAGGAATAAAATAAATATCTTTTGCTTCTGCTGTTTTAATTATTTTTACAATCTTCTAATCATTAAACTGTTCTCAGCCCACAATTTTCTAGTACTTGGATAGTAGAGTAAGGGTGAAGGTAACTGACCAAATCTAAGAAAACATTTTCTTACTTAAATATGTTTAAATAAATTTCAGTAATAATATGTGCTTATTTTTAAAGAATATTATTTGATGATAATTTATATGAAATAGAAACACCCATTATTTAAATCTATACATTCAAAATAGCAATGCACCAACATTATCTGATTTGCAGTCTTTGTTGCTGTTGTTTGATGGGATATTGTTAGCTAACTTAGGGTTAATAACATGCATAAAAATCACCATATTATTGTCAGCATTTAAAATTCAAGATATCTTACTTATAAATTATTCCCTCTAGAATTTCTTCAAGAATTTACTAGTGAAATTAAGCATTTTTTTCTTATGTGTGTCACTCAGTTAATTTCACAAATTGCCAATTCATGTCTGGAACAGTTTTCTTTTAGATATTTTTATTTTCTTATTGTTTCTAAACACATAATTATATAATTTTGATAGCAATAATTTTTGAGTGATGTATATTACAAGTATCTTTCACAAATATGTGGCTTGTGTTTTCACTATAATTTACTTCAATATAACCAAAATGATATATGCTATGGTTTATGGTTTCGCTGCTATTTCTGGCTTGGTTTTCTGTGTGTCCTTATTGCTAGTTTAACTCCAAACTCTGTGTCAATTGTCTAAATTTTCTCTCTAGAAATTTAGAAGCCCAAAAATGTTGGGAACCAATTTCACTCCTTGAAGAAATCTTTCCTTCAGTCACTAAACCACTCAACTGAGACATTAATTACCCTGTACGCCAACTGTATCCAGGTACCTCCTCCCCTGATCAACCTGGGCTTTCCCTGGATCTCTCCTTCAGAGTTACGTCCTGATTCCCACATGTCATGTCAGCTTGCTTTCCCTGATCCTTCTCCCCATCACATTGAAAATAATTTGGTCTACATATCTACCTAGTGATGGCACTGCTTACTTGTGTATAATATTGTAGTCCATTATATTTTTTCTTCCAATTTTATTGAGATATAATTGATATATAGCACTATATGAGTTTAACATGTATAGAATAATGATGTGACTTACATACATCATGAAATGATTACCAGACTAAATTTAGTGAACATCTGTCGTCTCATATACAGAATTAAAGAAATAGAAAAATTTTTTTCCTTGTGATGAGGACTCAAAATTTACTCTCTTAACTTTCATGAATACTGTACAGCAGTGTTAATTATATTTATCATGTTGTACATCACTAGTACTTTTTTATCTTATAACTGGAAGTGTGCACCTTTTGACTACCTTCATCCTATTCCCCATCCCCCTACCTCCCGCCTCTGGTAACTACAATCTGATCTCTTTTTCTATGAGTTTATTTGTTGGTTTGGTTTTGAAGTATAAATTGACCTGCAACACTATGTTAGTTCCTATAACACAACACAGTGATTAACATTTCAGAATGATCACCTTGATAAGTCTAGTTACCGTCTATCCCCGTACAAAGATATTACATAACTATTGACTATACTCCCCACACTGTAGATTTCATACTCATGACTCATTTATTTTGCAACTGGAAATTTGTACCTCAATCTCCTTCAACTATGTCTTTCCTCCCCACCCCAAACCCCTCCCCTCCGGCAATGACCTCTTTGTTCTCTGTATCTGTGATCTGTTTCTGTTAAGTTATATTCATTCGTTTGTTTTCTTAGATTCCAGATAAAAGTGAAATTATACAGTATTTGTCTTTCTCTGTCTGACCTTTCACTTAGCCCGTGGGTCCCCAACCCACGGGCCGTGGACTGGTACCAGTCCGCGGCCTGTTAGGAATCTGGCTGCAGAGCAGGAGGTGAGTGGCAGGCGAGTGAGGGAAGCTTCATCTGCCGCTCCCTATCTCTCCCCATCACTCGCATTAGAACTATGGCAAGATTTCATTCCTTTTATGGCTGAGTAATATTCCATTATATGTATGCGTGCATATATATATAAATATATATATTTATATATATACATATATATTCTAAGTGGTCTTTCAAAGGTTTTGAAAAGTTCTACCCACAACACAGTGAGGCGTCTGATTCCCGAAGTTTTAGATAATAATAATATCTGAAACTGAAGCCATCTAATAATAAATAGCAAAGTCTAACAGAACTACAATATATTAAAACAAAGTATTAAAAATGTATACTCTGCTATAGTATAAAGCCGTTCAGGGGAGCACATACAACAAAGATTTATTGTGTTCTTAGAGTGAGCCAAGGACTGAGTGCTTCATTACCATTCTTTAATGGCATGAACATCAAGCATAGGCTGGATGGAGCAATGGAAACTTTCATCATTAAAATGCTTACTATTAAATAACATATAATAATCTCTAAATTATAGAAAAGAATCAGAGTCAATACATATTTTTTATTATTTAAACATAATAAAATGTTAGGATAGTGTCCAAACAATATCACTGACAGCAAAACTAAGATGCAACAAAATGAACAATATTTCTGTTGGTTATTTTTCCTTAGGTGGGAAAATTACCTGTGATTGGAGAAATTCCCATAGAATTACGTATATTATTACTTTGCCTTGAAAAATAAGTAATATGGAAATACGTATAGAATTATATATGTCTACTTTTCTTTAAAAGCTAAAATAGAGTTGAGTTTATTTTGAATCTTCTGTTAAAACTAACAATAGGTATTCATACCTTGAAGGTGGGTAACAGTGGGAAGCTTGCCCTGTTTCCTTGCACAGGATTGGGCAGAGAAAGCACAATGAAATAGCAGGGATTTGAGGTCAGAAGTGAGACCTTACATTCTGAATTTCCACATGATACTTTAAAACGTTTGAAAGACCTCTTTGAGTTAATCTGTGGAGCAAGCAATGAAGATGGGGCCTAGCAGCAATTAAATCTAATTCCAAGAAGGGTTATTGTACATTATACCTGTCATTAGCCATATTAATTCTAAAGAGGACAATCTGGAACTTGGGCATCTCTAACAAGGATGAAAGAAGGGAAATGGGCAATGGTGACAGTAGTCCCATTACCTCTTTCTCTGGTCACTGAATAAAATATACGTATTTATTTTTTTGCCATGTGAATTCAATTAAATCAAATCACAGGTAAGCCAAGGTATCATTTTGATGGCCCTCCCCTCTGCCCCACACACACCCATTCCCCAGCATGATTTTAAATGTCTAAATCCAAATATATCTGAAGTGCTGAGACAACTTTTCAATGATGAAAAATTCGAAACATTGCCAAGGGTAAAACTAAAATAATACTGTGCTAAACAGGTTCATATACTGATTCCTAGTCATTGTTGGCATCTACATAATGAAATATTTTGAAAATGTAGAGGACAGTTCATATGTTATCTGAGTGTTTTTATACTCGATTTTAAACATTTATAGGAAAAAAAATACTTTAAATTACAACTATCCAAACAACAGAGAAAAACTATCTGTGAAGCTTATTCTATATATCCCCTTGTTTTCCTGTATTGATGCCATCATGCTAATAAACTACAAAACTTATAAAAAATGGAGTTAACATTAACACTTGTTGCACTTTCATAATTGTTGATGTATTTGCTTAATGAAATAAGGCATCTTATCAAGAAATAATCATGTAATATGATCTGGTTCTTACTTGGGTATTATTTATTGAATTATATTAACTTAATGAACTGATGGAAATGTCGATCTAGTGTCACTAAATAAGAGAAGAGACATGCTCTGAACAGGGAAGTTGATTATACTTATCTAAGCATTGGTTAATAAAATAGTGGGGAAGTTATTTCCATTTCATGGTCTGTAAAATTAATTCCTTAACCTTCCAGCTATAATGACAGATCATATTCTGCATTTTTCATTAATAATCTACTCTCATACATATTATCATGAAATTATATCAAATATTCTCAACCTTTATTCCTTAAAACTTTAACGCAATAACCATCAGTTTTGCTCACTGAATAACAAATAATTTAGAAACAATGTTAAAAGATATTTAAATGCAAATCGATGTTAAATGGAAGAGTGATCTGAATTCCTAAAAATTTTTATTTAAAAACTGACTTTAATTCAGTTGAAACTAATAGAGTTAAACTCCTTGCTGTTAGTTCATATATGACAAATTAATTAATTAGCATGATTTGTTATTTTCAGCAGCTTAACAAAAAATGTTCTATTTATTCTCTAAATACTATATTCACCTTCCTTTTAAGAATAAATATGCATGCCACCAGGCAACAGAAGCCTATGAATAAAGTAATATTTCAGAAGAAAAACAAATGTGTACTTAACAATTTTGGGCATCTATTGTTGATAAATTTCTGCATATGCGGTAAAAACACCTTTGTGAATTGGGATCAAGGATGTGAATTTAAGATTAAGAGGAAATTCTACTCATCTTTGAGGGAAAATCTCTTTTTACAGATTCATATGAGGGAAAGGCAGTGAAATATAAGTGAACAAAAAGAAAAGCCCCAAGCTAAAAAATATGTTCAAACCTCAAAAGGTAGTTGCATTTTCAGAATTCTTCTAAAAGGAGAATACTGTTCTGAGAAAAAGGGAAGAAAGTTTATCCTTATTCTTCAATTATGAGGGAAAGGAAATTACCTCATTAAATTTTAACTTAAAATTAAATCCAAATAAAATAAAATCTATCATAGAAAAATGAGTTAAGTTCTAATCCACTGAGAACCAAGATGACAATGATTTAAGCAATAATATGCTCGTATGAAAGTTTTCATGCTCTCTTATAGCATTCATCAACTTTCCAGACAAATGTTCTTTACTAATACAAGCCTGTCAACGCATATTGACAGGAGAAAAGTAAGTGGCCAGGGAGACAGTAAATAAGAAGAAAGGCCATAAATCTTCCCCTGGTTTATCTTGCTTATCTTATTTAAATTATGTTTTTTACCATTTCCATTTTAGGATTTGTCAAGTGTCCATCATCATTAGCTTACTCAGTAATATACATTGCCAAAGGAGAAATCTTCAGCTCTGAAACTGTTTATAATGAATAGGAATATGCATATGAGTATATTATGACTGTCAAGTACAAAGGGGCAAAATAAATTCTGGAATCAAAATCTGGATAAAAATTCTTAGAAAACTTACTTCTTTGGAGAAAGTATAAAATTTCAAATGGGAAAAGAATCAAGTGTAAACATACAAATATATATACATATATATATATATATATATATATATATACACACACCACAGAACATGCATTTTATTATATTCTGATTAGCATCTCGTAGGTAGTTTCACGAGAAAATAAAAACAAATGCTTACAAACACAAACATTACAAAAATTACTGTTAAGGTCATTACACTAAAATCTGTTCTATACTAAGCTGTAGACTTTTGCATGGACACAACATTTAATTGCTTTGCTGTGTACATGTGTTTTAAACCCAGGCACTGTGCTAGAAATTAATTGAGCACAAATGACAATAGGGTTTGAACCTCTGTAGCTTAATGTCTGATACAGAAGTATATTCCCACTAGGACAATGATGGTCAAATTTTTGTGCTAATAACACAATTTTAAATATTAAAATTTTGATAGCACACCTAATGGAATTAAAAAACTCAAGACAACATAAAAATTTTTACCATCAAATTCTAACAGTATCTGTAAAAAAGTCACCTCCTTGCCATTAGGCAATTCTGTATAGTACTATTTACTGACTTGACCAGCTGTCTTCCCACTCCCAGATTTAAATTTTCTTGTTTTCTAGGGATCATTAGTCTTTTTACTTCAGGAAAATTCTCTGTGCTTTTTGTAGTCCTTCATATGGAATTTCAAAAGTTCTAAGATACTCTTAAGGGTCATGGAGAAAGTGGAGAAGGGGGCAGGATTGAGAAATTGAGAGAAAGCTTCCATCTTTTCCACAGGCAGTTATTCCTACTTTGTTCTCACCCCAACATCATGGGCTATTTCAGTATAATAGTTTTAAGAATACAAGCAGTAGTGGAAAGAGCCTCCAGAATTTTGCTCACCGTTCAAAATCAGGAGATACATGTTGGATTTTCCCTAAAAGGTATTCTGGTCCATTTTCTCTATTCTGCTTTGACAGCACTAGAGCAAATCACCTATTCAGGAGCTTAGAAAGCATCTAATTAAGAAGAAAAAGTCAGATTTTATTTTTAACAGATATCCTTGATCTGTTTATGTGAATTATGCTTGATTCTCTTGGAGTAACACTTCACCTGACTTTGGGAGGTAGGACTATGGTAGACTGAAAAAATGGACACAGATTCTCTTTACAACTCCTCAGACCACAATAGTAATCTATTTCCCAATACCTTGAATCTGGACTGGCATTTCAACTTGTTTTAATCTAATAGAATGTGGGAAAAGTGATTTGTACAAGTTCCAAGCCTATACCTCAAGAGGGAGGACTTGCAGCTCTGCCCATTCCCTGAGACCTATTCCTCCCTCACTTGAACAAGCCTTCTGGAGGATAAGAGATCACACTCATATGAAGAGAGCATCTAGCTATTCCAGCAAATGCCCCAGAATTGTTGATCAAGTCCAGAAAATAATATCCAGGCCAATATGAGAAGGACCACACACCTGAGCCTAGTCTAAACTGCCAACCCATTGAATGGTGACCTAAATGAAAGTGTTTTTGTTTTATAGCACTAAGTATTAGGGTGGCTTATTATACAGAAAAAAATAGTGAAAGCACTAAGGAAGAATCATTTCCTACCCGGCACATTGAGGAGGCAAGTTAAAATGTCAATTTTCCATGAACAAGATCCTTCGTAAATCTGACGTCTCATGTTATCCCTCTGCTTCCCTGTAACCTTAAGCACATAAAATTAGATGAAGAGTAGGTGCTTGGTGACTGGAGAGCAAAGACATTTCAGGAATCTCTTAGTGAGCTTCAGAGAAGTATTTAATAACATATTTTTGTCCTCATCTTATATTTAATTTATCATAAAAGAAAGATGTCACATCCAACATGTTCCATGTGTTTAACTGAAGAAAGGGATTATATATGAAAGAGAGAACAGAGTTAAGAGAGCCAACGAGAGAGTGAAGCGCCCAGTGACCAATGACAATGAGAAGACTTTCCACCAATTCCAAAAAGAATACGGATTAAAGCAATGTGACAGGAACAAAACTTGGAATAAGGTTCCTAATCAGGATCTGGATCGAGAAATCTGTCTAATACCACACTCAAAGCAAGGGGAGAGGGGTATCAATATTTTGACATCTCTCTCTTCTTAGCTACTTCTGGTGTCTTCCATTGGCTAAATGCTATAGGAAGCTAAAAGACATGGAAGCCCAGTGATGTAGTCACACACTGTTAGATTTTAGCATCCTGCAGCACAGAGCAGGTCAACACAGCAGATCAGAGAAGCTTGGAAATTTTATCTGGAGAGACAGTAAAAAAGGTCTATCATGAGATCTTAGTGTAAGTCCCATCTAACACACATAAAACTAATGCTTCCCGAATGAACTTATGTGCCAGGCATTTTCCTAAGTGCTTTATGTCTCTGTATGCACTTATTCCTCTCAAAATTACTATAAGATTTGTATTATTATTGTCCCTATTCCTCAGTTGTGGAAACCAAAGCACAGAGAGCTATTTTACCAGAATCACATAGCTAAAAGGAAGAAGATTGAGGATTCAAACAAAAGACACTGGCTCCAGAATATATGATTTTGTGCACTTCCCTGCATTGCTTTCAAAAGATTTTATAGTATCATCACTGGCTAAATAAGTAATGTTGACAGCCCTGGAAACCTAGAGCTAAAAAGCACCACTGAAATTAATTAGCAGAAGTTAAAACAGGTTTTTCAAAAGGAACCCGAATATCTAGAGGTATAAGCACTATATCCCTATCATTTCCCACAAACATTGAGCAGACTCAGCCAGGAGCTATCCCTATAAACATGCTCAGTCCAATTAGAAGAGACAGTCACACTCATTCCACCCCTGGGGATTCCATAACAATTCTCCCCTAACACCTGGAAGAACACTCTAGCATAGTGCTTTGTACTAAAACTTGTTTAATACATACCTAGTAGCTGTTCAGTCAGATCACTCAGTCAATTGGCCTAAACCTGTCTCCTACAAATCTCCTAAGGGGATTCTGAACAAGCTGAATAACTGTATGTGTCAACTCTTTCCAAAGGCCCCAACCCTGGTGAGCATTCTTATAACCCAAGGCAGACAGTATCTCCTATCAACCCGAACATATTACGGGACTGTGATTTGCTTCAGAGACTTTATAAGAAACTGTCGTATCAGTTATAAATCAAATGATAATCTGAAGAGCAAGTGATTTCAAATTATTTTTGAAAGACAATATTACCAGAATAGTCAATCCATATTAATTCTATGATTTCAGTTTTGATAAGAAATTTGTCAATTTAATTTATATCCAATTCTATATGTCTGGGATGGCATTACAAACTTCTATATTAGCGGTAATAACATTCCAACTAATCATAGTTTTGGTTAACCTACATGTATAGAAGTCTATTATTATAAAACACTCTAAAGGTCAAACTATGATTATGCAATTATTCCATACTCCAAAAAAATACTACACCAAAATCAAAAAGATCATTTGGAAGTATTAGATCTTAGTGTTAAAGCAATAACTTCTTGATATTAATATACTTGCAAAAATGTAAAGATTACTGGATTCCTAAAGTCTGAAGTTAATAAATTCTCAGAAAATATTCTTTTTGATTATTTAGTGGGTTATTGTACTTTATTCATCTTAGCACTATTTCAGCAGAAAATATGTGAATGATCTTATATATCTAAAATAAATAATTCCTATTTCTTGATAATAGACTGTCTTAAAATATAGTAACTGACAGTAAAGTAAGGGACATTCATGAAGTTCAAAAGTTAACCCAATTAATATCCCAGGTGAGATGTATACATTTCCCTTTGTTTTTAAAAATTTAACAAATTAGATCCCTTTAATATAAGCTTTAAATGCACTAGCTACATTTCTTACTTTTATTTTTCTACGGCCGTCTACTGTACCAGTGTGGAAGCTCCAGAATAACACAGATCAAATCCTACTTATTCACTTATCCTTAGCACATAGCACATGCCAACACTCTGGAATTAGTTTACATATTTTGTTGGTTACATGAATGAAAATATTTGGGATGAATATATCAATTACATTAAACCATATTTTGAGTTTCGAATTCTTTGTATTAACAAATATAAATGATGTAAGATATTTTAGTGAAATACCTTAAAATTTATTAACCCAAGAAACATTTTAGTGCTTACTCCATACCAAGCTTTTTGGGCACTGGAGATAAAATAGTAAACAAAAGAGACACCACCTTACCTTATTCCTTACCCTACTTAAAAGTGCTTATTATTTTAGTTGACAGTATTCAATATTACTTATTGAGTATTGACTATGGCTTTGCTACTATTCTCAGCTTTTTAAATCTATTAATTGATTCAATCTATCATTGAGGTAGGACTGTTATTACATGCATTTCTTTTTTTTGAATTTTTGAATTTTATTTTTTACACAGCAAATTCTTATTAGTTATCTATTTTATACATATGAGTGTATATATGTCAATCCCAAACATGCATTTCGGATATAAGTAAATAGACACAGATTAGATAATTCGCTTAAGTTCTCACAGTTAATAAATAACAAAGTTGAAAATATTCCCCAGTAAGTCGGCCTCTAAATCCTGCAGATGTAACCACTATATAATAATCCAGGAGTAGTTTACCAGAGGGCTATCATAGCTTCTAAACTGCTTATTTTAGTCAACCCAAATATCTGCTCCCTTAAGGATAAATAATGGAGTCTAAAGATGGAAAAAATTATTGAATAAGTTAAATATTATAGTTTATAATAGGAAGATACACAAGCCTCAAATATAAGCCGGAATTCATAAGCTGGAGATCATAGAGAACAGAGCCATGCCTGTGTGGAGCACAGCTATCAGCTGACTGTAACACTGACCTTGATTTATAACATGAAAGAGAAAGAAATTCCTATCCTTAACTAAATTATTGTTGTATCTCTCTGTTACAACATGACTTTACCATGACCAAAAAAAGATGATTAGTAAATAATTTAACTCAAGTCTTCTCATTAGAAAAGGGTATAATTAACAGTACCAAATAAGTCATGTGTTTGGAAGAAAATTGAATTTAGCTTATCTATTTGCTGTCCTCCAAATATAGAATAGGAGCCATTTTAGATTTTCAGACATTTACTAAATATTATCCTTAGCAGCACTGGAATCCTCATGCCATTTATATGATATGCCCCATACTTAGTAAATTCTATCTGGAAATCCAGCGTTAGTATCCTACTCGTCACATACTCACACATGCATGCACACACACACACACACCAACCAGGCAACAAGTGGCTGGCTTATGTTCATTTTATCTTTGTCACCTTGACAGCTATACACAACAGTATAACACAGGAAGATTATAAGGAACAAGAGCTGGAAACAAGAGATTTTGTTTTGCTTTGTTTTTATGAGTGTGGTATCAGTAAAATAGTGTCAGCAGAACCATGTTACTGTGAATTAAAGGATGAGAGGTTAAGAAAAAAAGATGAAGGCAGAAGATTCCATCTAAAAATTGGGGAATTGATAAAAGAGGGGTCTTTTATTTATTTAGTTGGTTTCTTTTCAGGTTTTCTTTTTTTTTGGTACATGTTACTAGTATATTAAAGAAAGGTGCCCCGTGGGATATAATACAAATGCAATTGCTTCTTTAAAATTAATTTAGTAAAACACGGTAGAAATTGCTGGGTTTTATCTAATATCTATTACTGTCTTCCTCCAAAGTAGTAATACTTTTTGATTAGCGAACGGTCATGCAAAATAAATATCATACTCAGTGTCCCTTGCAGCAAGTGTGGCCATATCACTGATACTGAATGTGAGGAGGATTCATGTGTTCAACCACTGTAGTGGTGCTCTTTGCCTCTTCCACTGCCTTTAATGCAAGAAAGTTCGAAATATATGTATAAAGGTAAATTACTAAGGATAGTGGTGAAAGAAATAGATGAAGCAGAGCGAAAATACTAGCTCAGACTTTTATATGATAAAGAGATACATTTCTAGCTTGCAAAAAACTGCCAAAAGTTATTAAATGTTGAAAACATGGTGTCTATAGGTTTTTGGAATGTTCTGTGGATTCTTTGTTTTGGAGTTTAATTCCATCATATCTCTTGATATTTCCTTCCTCACTGGGTAGCTAATATTCCTGACCTTTCCAGGCTTGGATCACAAAAAATTAAGAAGGGGAGGTAAGAAGGCTGCTATAAAATAGCTCAGTTCTTTCTCTGTGCGGTCCACATCTGGTACTTGTAAACAAACATGCACATATACTTGGAACTTTGTCTACAAATATTTGTTTTCCAGATGTAGCAGTATGCTTCCTCAATACAGCTCTTTCAAAGTATCTCATCGGTATAAATCTTAAGCCCTCCAAATTTCTTAGGCAAAAATTACTTCTATTAACCAATAAGGAAGAAACAGCCTTCATGTCCCAATGGCTTAATATAAGTGACGTTTGTTTTATGCTCATCCATTAGTTCAAAGTGGTTATACTGAGGGTGATTTTCCATACAGCCATTCAAGAAATAAACTAGGCTCTTCCATTTTGCAATTGTATCAGCCTTTGTATTTGGCCAGACAGGAGAGAGAGAGAGAGAGTGAGAGAGAGAGAGAGAGAGAGAGAGAGAGGGAGAGAGGGAGAGAGAGAGAGAGAGGAGGGTCTTTGGGGGAAGGCTTGGAAGTATTGTATCTAACTCCTTTCCACATTGCAGTGCCCAGAATGTAAACATACAGCCACATGTAAGGGAAGTGGGCAACCGTCATCTATATATAGTCAAAGGAAGAAAGATAAATTATTTTAGTGAATCAGTAGCCAAAATAATAGCTATTCTCTGAACAAACCCTAGACTTCTGTGTCTTGCAAACTTCAGTGATACCTCTCAGTCCCTTCTACTGGTCCCACTGAAGTTTTTCCCTCTAGACAAAGCACCCCAAATGTGTCTCCAGAAAAATCATTGCTATTAATTTTTCTTTGTAATTTTACTACTTCAGGTTTAGCGTAAGGTTTCTATCCGAGAGATTCCAGACTCATGCTACAGGGTCTAGGGCAACAATTTTGACCATTTGTCAATTTGTATTTGGGACTGATATCACGGCATTAGTCATATCACTGTGTCTCTGATAGAATTCCACTTTAACATCTTAGAGAAGAGTAAACACTTAGACAACAAGAGTAAAAGTAAGTAAAACTGGAGAGGTTGAAGACATCGGGAAGAATTGGGATGGAAGAGAATGGTAAAATGATTGGCCCATTACATTTCAGAGTGAAAGAATGAGGGCCAAAAGTATAACTCTTTGAGGTTCACATGATTTTTATGGCTATTTATTGAAGTAAAAGTTCCAGTGTATTCATTTAAGAAGACAAAAGAATTCTTCAAGTCTACTGAAAGAAAAGTCTTCCCCAAACCATGCAGAAGTTACTGCATAGGTCAACTCAGTAGAATCATTTCCAATCTCATGTAAAATTAGCCTTTTTGCATAAGCCCATAAACATTTTTCATAATATCATTTAAGGCAATTACCCTCCTCAGAAGTGAATGTGGGAACCTGTAATATTTCTCTTAATATTATCATCTGAAATTCTTATTTTCTTCTTCTGAATTCTTAGAACTATATGATATATCAACTAACACTGTAATCTTGGATCAAGTTTACAATAAAACACTTGGATCAATCTTACAATAAAACTCCACTTTGATCTTTCCAGATGGCTCCCTGACAATCTGTGAACATAAAATAATTATTTAAAAATACTAATTTACAATTACAGAAAAACAGGAAGAAAGCATATTAATTTAATTAATCAACAATTCCAGGGCTGAAAAATTGTACAAAACTAAACTAAGTTGTTATTCATCATAAAGGGTTTATTCCATGACAACTATGGACAATAAGGAAAATAATACAAAGTTATTTACTCAGCTTACCTCATCTGACATGTGTCCTCATTTTAAGTCAATCAAAACATACTGTATTATTTACCCAATATAGAATGTGGCATAAAGAACTTAGTTTATGATTAAATGTATATTTAAATTTATTAAGTCATTACATTAAATACTATATATTTCACATAAATAAAAAAACACCTATCATAGCAAAAGTGTATTCAATTTTGTATCAAGGTATTCACTAGGTAGTTTGTAAAGCTCTCTACTTTGGGATGGATTTTTAGAAATTTCTTACTTCTTTCTGAGCTATCTTCATTCAAATTGCCTTCTTGTCCTCTATTGACTTTTACCTGTTTCAATGTACTCTGTAAGCAAGAGATTTCTCTGAAATGATCCAATGTGTAAAAAGGTTTAATTTCATTAAACTTTCATTTTACTTATTGAGAAAATTTATAAATTCTCTATGTCCTTTGATCTTTTCCACACTTTTTTCTCTCTGAAGATTTTGCTTCTGTCACTTATTGTGACTCTCTTCTTGTCATTCTATCTCACTTCATGTAATAATAATATCAATGCAAAATAGCTTTCCATTATGTAGTGTGATCCCTTTATTTTGGAGGATGGTTACTTTACCACTTTTTGCACAGTAGGAACATTTTGTATTCTTAGGAATCCGTTCAATATATTTGGATTTAAAAAAATATGATCCTTGGCAAAATACCAAAAGAATGATCAGCACCTCAGGAAACAAAATTACTCACTTGCAAATGAAACTCCTGGTTAGGTCACTCTAAAGTGTCCCAATTATAGCTGCTGAGCAAAATCAAAGAAGACACTGGAGTCAGGGAAAGTAGGAAATAGAATGAGTGCTTTCACATTTAACTTTTTATGGTCCACCACGTGTAGATTGAAATGATCCAGCAAAATTTTAGATCTGCATTGGCAGATGTCTCTATCCATCAGCCTTCAGTGGTGCTCTTCACAGTTTTTAGGTAAATATAGTCATAAGCATTAAGCAAAAGGCTCTTGTACTGAGTGTATGGTGATAAAATTAAAGATGTAGGCTTATCCTTAGAAAAATGTGTTTAAAGACTTGCGATCTGTGCCACTAGGACAATTGAGGCAGTCTTAAAACTTCTTGGAGGTCTTTATTGGCATCAAAAACTTTAATAAGTTTATTTTTTTAACTGGTATACCTGCCCAGCTGGTGCTTTAAGTAAACAGTTTATCTAATGGCTAAATCTTCAAAGCCTACAATAAAGACCATGTGAAAAGACTCTGCTAAGTATACTTTAAAACTACTCTCTCCAATCATAGCACTTATTTTCCTATGTAGAAACTGTATGATGGTTGCTCTCCCTAGTCAATGATATCTAGTTTTCTTCATTTATTTTTGTCTATCAGTTACGTACTGTGATGTCAAACACATGATAGACACTCAAAACTATTCATATCAGGAAACCCTGAATAAAATTGAGTTATAAGGTTTTATAAATGAACATAGAAAAATAGTTATTAATTGTTTATCTGGAAAAACAATGATCAGCCATGTTAATTTTTTCCTACACAAATTCTAATTATATTCTGAAATCGTATTTTAATGTTTGCATATTTCTAGACACACTTGGGTTTTCTGTAACCTCTGAGATGTATTCACGTTATTCCTTTCATTTATTCATTTGTTTATTCAATCAATTGTTTATTTAGAAAATAGTGTGGGATTAATATGTGCTACCCTCAGATTTCTGCATCATTAATACAGCTGTGAATAAAAACAGAAAAGTTCACTGTAGTCATATTCTAGTGGATGCAACTTCTATTTTAGTGAAGAATAGACAGAAACAAATATATAGACATTAAACAATACAATACAGAGCTGATTAAGTCTATGAAGAAAATAAAGTAGGTTAAGCAAGACAAGTATTTTTTAATAAGTGTTTATTATTTTATATAAGGTGGTATATGATGTGGTAATATTTGAGCAGACAGATACTAGGCAAAAATGGGAGAAAAAAAGTGCTTGAAAATCTCAGAGGAATATTTCCCAGGCAGAGAGAAAAAAACACAAAGCATCAAGACAGGAATTTGCTTGGCATGATCTCTGGAGCAAGAAATCCAATGTGTCAAAATGAAATTGAGAAAGAGGGGAAGAGGTAAGAGATAACGTTATAGGCATAGCAGTGGCTCAGGTAATGGTCCTAGAAGAGGACCATTATATGGAATTTAGATTTTAGTCTGAGTAGGACTGGGAAACACTGGAGAATTTTGAGCAATATGATGTGAAATATTTTAAAAGGATCAAATTTGGTGTCATAGTCAAGGATGGCTGCAGTGGAGGTGGTGAGAAGTGGTCAGACAAGGTATACATTTCAGTGGAACAATCAGTATTATTGATGTGTTGGTATGAAATATGATCAAGGCTCAAGGATGATTCCCCAGATTCATTCAGTCTGGGCAAGCAGAAGAAAAAGGGTCTATTTTCATTAGATTGGAGTACTGTAGAAGATGTTGGTTTAATGGGAAATTACCAAGAGTTTCATTTTTTACATATTAAGTTTGAAGTACTTTTTAGGCATCTAAGTACAAGAACTTAGGACATACTTTTATGGAGTTAAGGAGTAGACTCTGGGCTGGGGATATGAATTTGCACTCATCAATGTATAGAACATTTTAGAAGTTTAGAGACTGAATAAGATTATCTAGAAAAAGATCAGTTTGTCAAATGCTGCTCATGGTTGAGAAAGATGTTTTCAAACTGTCCACTGGATTTGGCATCCAGGGTCTATTTGTGATTCCAAGAAGAACTATGTCAATGGAGTCATGCGAAATGAATCATGACTGAAGTGTTTTTGAAGATCATTTTTTACATATTAAGTTTGAAGTACTTTTTAGGCATCTAAGTACAAGAACTTAGGACATACTTTTATGGAGTTAAGGAGTAGACTCTGGGCTGGGGATATGAATTTGCACTCATCAATGTATAGAACATTTTAGAAGTTTAGAGACTGAATAAGATTATCTAGAAAAAGATCAGTTTGTCAAATGCTGCTCATGGTTGAGAAAGATGTTTTCAAACTGTCCACTGGATTTGGCATCCAGGGTCTATTTGTGATTCCAAGAAGAACTATGTCAATGGAGTCATGCAAAATGAATCATGACTGAAGTGTTTTTGAAGGGAAGACTAGACCAGAGGATTTAAAAATTCAAATTTAAATAATTTCCTCTAAGTGACAAGCCAACAAAGTTTATGCTAATTGGAAGGGGCTCAGAGTCAAAGGAGAGTCTTGAAGTTGGGAGATATTAAAGCCAGGTATATGTTGATGAAAATGATTCAACAGAAAGAAAACTGCTGGTAGAGGAAGTAGAAAGCAGGGATAATTTCTGAACTGATGGTAAAGAAGGGAAGGGATAAAAAGCACAAGTGGATATTTTTGCCTTAGGAAAGAATCAAAACAGTGATCCACTGTGATAGGAAGAAGACAAAGAACAGATTCAGATAGATTTGATAGATTTGGTGGTAGACGCAGGGAGAAATTTTCTTCTCAATTCTTCCATTTTCTCAGTGGAAAAGAGCTAAACTTATCTTAGAACAAGGCAAGAAAAGGAAGTCTTAAATGAAAGGAAAGGAAGTCCTTTCCTTTCTTCTTAGAGAGGAGAAGGTGTGACATAGGTATCTAAGAGAGTACAATTTTTCTCAGTGGAAAAGAGCTAAACTTATCTTAGAACAAGGCAAGAAAAGGAAGTCTTAAATGAAAGGAAAGGAAGTCCTTTCCTTTCTTCTTAAAGGAGAGAGGAGAAGGTGTGACATAGGTATCTAAGAGAGTACATCTCTGCTATCAATTGTACTTAAATTAATTCTATCCAGAATAAGAGCACTTACTCCCTTTTACCCTTTTAAGACTCTAACCCCCAGTAGAGTAGAAATGACCCCAGGTAGAATTGACTACTCTTTCTTCGGGGTTACTACTTGACTCTGAGTTTTGTTCTCCTTCTGTAACACTCTCTGGCGTTTTAGTTTTATCATGGTCTCACTCTGATACACTAAGTGGCTCAAAGGTAAGAACTCTTATCTTACAGTTCAAAGTATGCCCAGTGCTTTTCACATACTATTCTCTTACTATATGTTTCATTAAAGGAACAAATGATACTTTATACACTAATGAAGTCTTAATTAAGAGATACAATTTGAAGCCCTCATCATAAGCTTAAATATCAGACAATTCCCACAGCATGATAAATAAGGAATATTCCGGAGAACTGGGAAGATGGCGGAAGAGTAAGGCGCAGAGATCACCTTCCTCCCCATAGATACACCAGAAATACATCTACACGTGGAACAACTCCTACAGAACACCTACTGAAGGCTGGCAGAAGACCTCAGACCTCCCAAAAGGCAAGAAACTCCCCACGTACCCGGGTAAGGCAAAAGAAAAAAAGAAAAAAGAGACAAAAGAATAGGGATGGCACCTGCACCAGTGGGAGGGAGCTGTGAAGGAGTCCACACACTA
>NW_020175390.1:2759314-2801419 GCF_003031525.2 Neophocaena asiaeorientalis asiaeorientalis | reverse complement strand
AGAGAAAGGGAAATCTCTCCCAGCAGCCACAGAAGCAGCGGATTAAAGCTCCACAATCAACTTGTTATACCCTGCATCTGTGGAATACCTGAATAGACAAGGAATAATCCCAAATTGAGGAGGTAGACTTTAGAAGCAAGATCTATGATTTTTTTCCCCTTTTCCTCTTTTTGTGAATGTGTACGTGTATGCTTCTGTGTGAGATCTTGTCTGCATAGTCTTGCTTCCACCATTTGTCCTAGGGAGATTCTATCCATCCATGGTCTTTTAAAATATTTTTTTTTCTTAATAATTAATTTTTTGAGCTATTTGTAATGAGGTGGATAGACCTAGAGTCTGTCATACAGAGTGAAGTAAGTCAGAAATAAAAAGACAAATACCATATGCTAACACATGTATATGGAATTTTAGGGAAAAAAATGTCATGGACAACCTAGGGGTAAGACAGCAATAAAGACGCAGACCTACTGGAGAACGGACTTGAGGATACGGGGAGGGGGAAGGGTGAGCTGTGACAGGGCGAGAGAGAGTCATAGACATATATACACTAACAAACGTAAGGTGGGTAGCTAGTGGGAAGCAGCTGCATGGCACAGGGGTATTGGCTCGGTGGTTTGTGACTGCCTGGAGGGGTGGTATGGGGAGGTTGGGAGGGAGGGAGACGCAAGAGGGAAGAGATATGGGAACACATGTATATGTATATGTATAACTGATTCACTTTGTTATAAAGCAGAAACTAACACACCATTGTAAAGCAATTATACCCCAATAAAGCTGTTAAAAAAAAATAAGGAATATTCCAAATTGCACTACTTCCACAGTCTCAGAAATCTAGGGTTTCAGCATAAGTGCCTTCAGTAATCTACTTGGAGTACCTAAAATGTCTTTGGTGCTTCTGAAGCCTAAATCTTCACTAGTAAAGCAAATCAATCCAATGACATTGTCTTGGGTGAGGGACTTTATTTTGGCCTATACTTGAATCTGTAAGTATATAGGAGTATTCCATTCAGATACCACTATTTGTTTTGTGTCTATTAGATTGTAATTTTTACTTGAAATTTAAATATGTTCCTAAGTAGTAGTTTAAAGATCAGCACTAATTTAAAAATAGAGGAGATATTACTCATTTGCATAACAGTCATATTTGAGAGTGGATTTTAGGGTATGATTGCATTAAACTGGGTTGGGATGAACACAATTTTAATAACTGTTCTACATTGTCAGCCAAAATTACTTTAAAAAAATTACTTCTAGGGCTTCCCTGGTGGTGCAGTGGTTGAGAGTCCACCTGCCGATGCAGGGGACACGGGTTCGAGCCCTGATCCAGGAAGATCCCACATGCCGCAGAGCGTCTAGGCCCGTGAGCCATGGCTGCTGAGCCTGTACGTCCAGAGCCTGTGCTCTGCAACGGGAGAGGCCACAACAGTGAGAGGCCCGCGTACCGCAAAAAAAAAAAATTACTTCTAGCCAGGTCTGCTTCCATATATAAAACTCTTTATCACAAAATACTCTTAGTTGTAGACCTACAGTCCACATGCCTTCTTGAATCACTCCCCGGCTGACTCAAAGGCAAGTTAAACTCAACAAGATCAAAATGAAGTCATGATCTTTCTATGCTCAAAAATGATTATCTTCCAGCATTCCCTATCTTAGTAAATGACAACTGATTCCACCCAGTAATACAAGCCAGAAACCACAATATAACACTCTCCTGCAGTCTTCCTTATCTAATCCATCCTCACATTTCTGTCAATTTTTCTTCTCCTATACACTGTTTAAATTTGTCTTCTTTCCACATGCAAAACTACCTTGTTTCTCCAAGATGCTGCCAGATCATTCCAGGATTTCAGCAATGGCCTTTTAATTTGCCTCCAAGTATCATGGCCTCTTTCAAACCATTTTATTTATTCTGTATTCAGGAACAGTTTTACAACGCTTGAATCTTATTTATGTCCCTCCATATCCTTAAAATTAAAACTAAAAACAAAAATCAGTGCATTCCCATTGCTCTCAAACTCTTTAACATGATACAGAAGGTCTGGCTCCTATATGCCTCTCCAGTTTTGCCTCAGATACACCCCCCCTTCTCTCTGAATACCAGCTATTTTGTCCTTTTTTACATTTCTGCAAATGTGACATGCTTCTGTTCAAAGACACTTTCAGTTGTTGTCTCCATTGCCTGGGACACTGTTAACTTTGCCTCACATATCATTCCACTTTGCAAAATTGTACTCTTCCTTCCAATTTAACTTAAATCACATCTCCAGAGAAGATTTCTCTGGTCTATTTGAAACAATCAACTCCTCCTCTTACACCATCTCAAAGTTATTCATTTATTTTATATTTATTCAATGTTACATGTACTGTTTCATCAGAGCTATGGTATTTTACATGTATTTGTATATTTTGTGATTATTTGCTTGATTACTGTCTATCCCATTAAATAGAGACTCCACAAGGTTCAGCAGAGCCTGTGTGCTTTGCTCACAATTACTTCACTAATGTCCACTTCAAAAGGAGCTCATAGAATGTCCTTATTAAATATTGCTGAGAGAACAGCTAAATAAAAATACACAGACACACTTATGTAGAGAAATAGTGCTCCACAGAATATATAACTTCCCAAAGACAGAGCCATTATAGACTTATTAGAAACATTCTGGTTTTAAACTAACAAAAACATGCTTTTTTTTTCTTTTTCTTTACAGAAGCAAGGTGCCAGAAGCAATTCTGAAATTAATTGTTAAGAATTGCACAAGCTAAAAGAGGATTCTGCAAACTTTTTGTTTGTTTGAATGGATGGCAGGCGCTCATGTAAGAAAATACATGCTATATAAAAAAATAAATAACCAAATTAAAATCAAATAACAAAATATATTTAGGTTAATGATATATCTATCTATAGAGGAAACACTTATTCTTCCAATGACTGTTCATAAATCATTACTCAATTTTCAAATTTTCTTGGTCTAATTTGAAGAAAGTTTCTTTTACAATTGAGGACAACCTAATGATTTTCTTATACATAATTATTCTGCTGTGTTTTACAAGAAATAACATATATAGTGTAATATTTAAAACTCAATTTAATATACATTAAAAATTATTAAGTATCAGTTCTAATCAATATGAATTTTAAACATAATATTAATGGGAAAATTTCATAAAGGAAGTATTTTATACTTTTATACTCAAGCCTTTTTTTAAAAAATAATATATGTTGTATAAAATATACTTCATTCCTAATTATATGGATGACTCCTTCCATTTATATTCTGTATTTGTTACAGTTTAAGTACAATAGTCCCTGAAAAGGAATAGGGAGAGTTGTATTTCCCTGGAGGCTCTGCCAGTCATTAGCTACTTGGCCTTGGGAAATGCACACCGGCATCCTGGAGCTTGTTTCCTCATAACTCAAATGAATGTGCTACTCTTGATTATTTCTAAGGGAACATTCAAAGCCATGATTCTGCAGTTTGATTTTCTAATTCAAATAGAATGCAGCATTAACGTAGTCATAGATTTTTATCCCTGGAGTTTAATGGGGGAAATTAAAATAGCTTAAAGAAAATCACAAAAGTAAAAGTAAAAAGGGTAAGTAGACCTGGGGATTATTTCCCAATTTGGATTTTGTTGCCGAGAGATTGTTTCCATGGTACACATTCTGTCAAAATCCCTTAGAAAAGATGTCTATATTACCATTATTTGCTCTGACAATATCAGCTGTTAACAGTCTTATACCTCCTTTTCAAAAAAGAGATTTAAGCAAGGACAAAGAATGAAATGGTGTAAACTCATTATTGGGCCAAAATTTAATTCAAACACATTATCATTTAAAAACTATAATCTAGTGCTCTCTTGAGATACTCACTCAGGGATACTGCATCATTATCTTTCCTCAGAGACCATTAAAAAAATTCTCTGCAGGGACGTGAAGGCCAACAAAAATCACCATCTCATCAATTTAAAACTATAACATATTTCATCTTTCTACATATTAGATTTAGAAATTAAATAAATTTTTAATTTGAAAAGTTAATTTTATATAGCAAATCAGAAATAAATTACATGCTTATATGTATGTATTATATAATATGTATGTATATATGTATTTACATACACACATTACAAAGTCAGAACATGTATGTTTAATAAAACTGCCCTCCGACATACTTTTCTAGCTAATAATGAATCACAGATACCCATCAAGTAAATTAAGATCTAACTTACTCTTTTAAACAGCTAATTATTCTTCATATGGAGTTGTTTTTTTTTCAATTACATGCTTGGAACAACTAACATTAGGTAACATATTACTCAACATATTTTTGTATAATACATGTATCAGATTGTTGGGTTCTGCTGATCCACCATTTTGTTAAAGTTAATCATGTAATGAACTTTGTCTTGCCTTGACTGTTAATTACTTTCTTCTGAATTTGTGTTTTTCTCATATATTTTATATGAGAAATATATTACCATTTTATACCTGGGGTATATACTGGAATAAAGAATCTGAAACAGAGCAAGCAGTTTGCTTTAGTATAATATTTACATTTTATACAATAACATATCAAATTGTACATTGTGTATATTAATATTGCTAATTCTCTTCTTTATGTGAGATATCTGAGACCTCATAATTAATTTTGATTCAAAAGTATTTTTCAATGATAAAATTAGTATATACTTTTAATGCATTTAATTTAATCTAAAATAAAATATTTTACTTAATGTTCTATTCCAGATTCTTTAAATTAATTCAACCGTATACTACGTAGCAACTGGGAAATATTGAATTTTTTTTTAATAAAAAATACACACCTTAAGTACATGCATTTCTTTCCATTTGAACTTAGACTGAAATTACCTTTTAGGAACTATTGTGAATTTTTTTGGTTTGTTCTTGATCTGCTAATTTTTACTCTTAATCTGTGGTTTTCATAGCTCATCACTTGTACTTAGTGCTTGTATATCCTTCTGTCGCATCTAATTTATGCATTATCCATCCTGACCCTTGTTCTGACTTATGTTTACTTTGGTTTACCCCTGCATTCATAGCTTTACTTGATCCATGATTTTGACATTCCTCTAAGGTCTTGAGTGGGAATTTCTCTGTTCAAGGTTTTGGACAAACATAAAGGCACTAGCTATTGAAAACCCTAGGTTTCACATGAAGGGAACTGATGTGACAATTTGCCATGGTTCTTGTAAGAATTGGCCATAAGAATTGGAGACCTGGCTGTTCTCCATTCTCACTCCCTGCATCTAATACAAATGGTCTGTGATTTGTGGCTTAGCTCAAAATTCAGTTGATATAACTGCACTTCTAGAAGATTTAAAATATTCCATCTGGTGCTCTTTTTATCACCAGAGACTGGCAGATAGGATAGCAAATTTCAATAATGTTTCTCAAGTTTCTCTACAAATATATCAGTACAAAAATACAGAACTCTTGGTTTGTGGCTGATAAAGAGTAGACAAATTTTCTTCTATCTGTTTTATAAAACAAGAAGATTTATACTCTTGTAATGAGTAAAAATCCTATTCTTAGAGGATTACAATATATTAGTTCCTAACAAGTGGTTACTTGCCTCAGGGCAGTAACCCTGAGTTTCCATAGGCCCCTGGGGGAAGGGCATTGCTTCTTAATTACATTTCACCAATTAAATGTTTGTCTGAAATTTTGAGACAATCCACAGAAAGAACTGCAGATCTTTTCAGGCTTTAGATGTAAATTCTGAATTTTTATCTCTAATTAAGATACTTTTACTAATTGATAAAATTATAATGAACTAAAAGATCAAGAACACCTTTTTTCCTTCCTCTTTTCATGCAGCAGGAGTGTGAAAAGTGACAACTCTCTTGTAAAGAACAGCAATATTGTTTCCTTCTTCTCACTCTTTCTGCCTTTCTATACCTCCTATGGCTGAGAAAGTGGGCTACAGAATTAACCTTTTTCCTGCTGGATCAGACTTCCAGCCAGCAATCTGTGTCTTCTGTCTCTTTTTGTAATGATTATTTCTTCAGTCTCTTATCTTTGCAGGTGGTAGTATGATGCTGTTATGGGTTGAACTCCACCCCATCCCCACCCCCCCCACCATAGTCCTAAACCTTAGAAACTCAGAGTGTGGCCTTATTTAAAGATGGGGTGGTGCTGGGAAAACTGGACAGGTACATGTAACAGTAAAAAAAAAAAAGAATTACAAAAAAAGAAAAAAAATAAAGATGGGGTCTTTACAAAAGAAATCAAGTTAAAATGAGTTCATTAGGGTGAGCCCTAATCCAACCTGACTGGTGTCCTTATAAAAAGCAGGAATTTGGACACAGAAACAGAGGAGCATAAAGGAAGATGATGTGAAGAAACAGAATAAAGATGGTCATCTACAAGTCAGGGAGAGAGGCCTGGAACAGACTGTTCCCTCTGTAAGAACAAATAAAAATTAAAAATAAGATTTTAATTCTGCCTCATAAATAAGGATACTTTTCCTCCACCTCTCTTTTCTCAGATCATTTACTTTAGAAAACTTGCAAGTATAAGTTCTTTCTCTGCCTCTTTGAAATGTATGTAAATATTTTTAGAAACTAAATGAACTTTTTTCAGCTCTATGACCCAGGAATGTCTTTTTTAAGGAGCTGGGAGCCATCTCTTTGAAATCTAATCATCTAAAATGACAGCACTCCAACCTCCCAGTTTTTGTGGGACGGTAGGAGCTTAACCTCTATGGGTAATTTTTCTGAATTGCAAAACTGTCTCCTGTTACAAAAAAGATGAGAAGTTTGCTTTTTCTCTTCATAAAGCCAGTTAGATAACAGAGGTGATCACCCTACTTACCAGATGAGTCTAGAATAAGCTATGTGTGAAAAATGGTGCTGTCAAGTACTCTTACCTCAGGACTTATTATTGTTCATCCTGAGAACATGTAGGTAATGGGTTGTATCTGCTTGATTATATAAAAGGATGAGAGTTTTTTTCTGTCTTTGCAACCTCTTAGGGGATTGCCTGTTAGAGCATCCCATTCTGCTTTAATGCTTATTCAATAATAAAAGTATTTTCTTTGTCTACTTACCTTTATGGGGCTATTTTCTTGGATAGGTGAGGATTTTGTTTTTAATTATATTTCCCCAGTACTTCACATCCCTCGGAAGGAACCAACATTGCCAACACCTTGATTTTGTACTTCTAGCCTCTACCATCTTGAAACAGTAAATATCTGTTACTTAAGCCACCCAGTTAGTGGTACTTTGTTATGGCAGCCTTAGCAAACTAATTAAATGTTAAAACTATGGTTTGAGTTTAAGGCCTAGGAACATTTTAAGACATTAACCCAGTTTGTTAGACTTCTATTCATTGGTCTATGTTATGCTAAATACACACTTCCTTTAAGATTTCATGGGAGTGCAGAAGGCTGACAATGAGAAATCTGATATTCTTGGGCTTTAACAACATAACATACATTCTACCATTATTTGACACAAATTTGATACCATTACATTTTTCACCTACTGTATTAGAGATTAATATCTCAGAAACATATCATTGACTTCTGTAAAGGAATTCCCTACTTAAATCTTCACATGTCTATATGCCTGCATGATTCTTAAACCATTCCAGAACTTGTTAAGAATACCCACCCAGCTGAGCCCCAGTTTAATACCCACCCAAATAATGTCATGATGAAAAATGATCAGTCAAAAGAGAAATGTTTAGATTTTTTTTAGTAACCAATCAAAAAAATGTCGTGAGAAGCCTATCATATTTTAAAGTAACAGTTTGTTTTGGTCCTATATCAAGCACCTATGCTGCAGAGTGAATCGCTGAACTCTCTCCAGAGTGATATGACTCTCTCTTTCCTCGCAAGTTAATAAATTCAGACTTGATACAAACTATTTTGTTATGGTGGTTGTTTTTGTTAATCTTCAATGCCTCTGTTTATGAAGATAAATAGGAAGAGATAGCTTGTTTATCTTTTTATCCATGATGGGGAAGACCACAATAAAAATAAATAAGTTTTGGCTAAGGCTTTTCCACAAGTTTTCACTGTTAAATGAGTTTTTACTCCAGTGCTAATATGGAGAGGAATCCAAGCAATTCTCCATCTGCCCCAGCTCTCTAGGCCCATGGAAGGATGTATCACAAATAAGGGACAGGTGAACATGTATGGAAATCAGCCTGGATATTTTCTCAGAACAAATAATTGGTCCTATTGGTTCCCAGGACGAGCTGACAAGGGGCATGAACCACTCTTTCAGCTCTTGCTTGGGGGAAGCAAGAAATTGGGGGAAGTTAAAATTCAGAAACTTGTAGAAAGGAGAAAAGCCTGACTAATGTTTGTTCAAGACAAGGCAGAGTGTATGAAATGGGCAACCGAGAACATTTGGTCAGTGGGGGATGAAAACCTCTACTCCAGGAAATGTGGTTCCTCTGTTCAAAACTAGACCATGATGAACAGGGGTTGCTTGGTAGTTTTGCAGACCAAACCCAATTTTATTAACACCATCTCCTCCGGTAATCCAACCCCTTTCCCTACTGGGGAAGCACTCCCTTTTAGACATCGTCAGGGCGAAAGCCCATTAACAATTTCTAGGAACTAAAAATAGAATCTATAATAAAATAACGTCTAACCTTTTTTTTTTCCTTTGTGCTTGCTCATAAGGTGACGCTCGCAGAGGCCTTGCAACTGGCACTTCAGGTCAGAGTTTGCAAAACCGCGGTGCCCGACAGCTCAGCTCTAACACCTTCAATTCAAGATGGCGGCAGCGGGCCGTGTGCAGAGACGCCGCGCAAGCGCCCTGCAAGGCACTGCAAGCTGGAGCCTGAGCAGCACAGCTGCGCCTGCCTGGAGAGAACTCCGCCCACTTCCCTCTCCGTTGATGGAGACCTAGAACGCAATCCCGCTCACAGCCTGTTCGCAGAGCGTGGACTCCAGTCTGAGCTCACACCTCTCCATTCTCTGATCAAAGATTAAAGCTTTCCTTAGTTTTTGAACCGAACTTGGTCATGTTCTATTGGTGCAAGCTACACTGGGCAGGAGGACGCTTGTTAGGATCAACTTGGGAGGGTTGTAAGAACTTCACTAAATCACTTTTTTGGGGAATCACTTATAACATCCTCTACACTTGGAAACCGGCAAAGCTGTGAAGTCTCAAAACAAATCTCCAGGGAAACACTGTTTTTTGTTTTTGTTTTTTAAACTTAGTATATAGGAGCCTTTAATCTCTGTTAAAAAAAAAACGAACAAGCAAATGTATCTTTAATATTAAATAATTATTCAAATATACTATTCTTTAATGATGCTTTATTTTCCATGTATCTTGAAGTTATTTAAAAACAGTGCATTTTATAAATTGAAGCAACATAAGAAAACAAATTATAGAACACTTTAAACAAATACTCATCTCTTATCAATAAATGTCAATTTGTAAACATGAAGTTTTATTTTTTTTCTGAAACAGTGGGGGCTAAAGATGATAAAGGTGATAGAACTATATAAGAAATACATTAATGATGCAATAGAAAAATTAAGTAATTTTACTAAAACAAAGGACAGATCTTACCAATGTCAGAATTTTCTCAGCAATGTTTATGCTTTATAAGTATATATTCATAATCATATAACTTATGAATAATCCTTCAGGGTAGAAAACATTAATTTAACTCTGAAAATTGTTTAGCCACTGACTACTGATTTCTGTTGAAATGACTGAATCTATGAAATCATAATTTTCCTATTTTTTTTTTTGCAGATTTCCTGTTCTCAAAACTCTCATTATTACCCTCTGGATCCATTTTTCTCAGATAGACTATGTGCTTTGCTTCTTATATTCCCAGAAACATTGGGCTTAATTGCAGGTGTTGTGGGAATACATTTATGAAATTTAGAGAAAAGCCATAAGGGAAATGATTCACTTGGTAGAAATCCATGTCAGTAGTTTATCTGGAATGATCCACATTACTAACTTGGAGTACAAACACAATCACCTCACTTTTATTTACTCAGTTTATTACATGAGCACCCAACTGCCCTCAGTGATGGGAAGTCCCCTTATTCCCCAAAGCCTCCCCCCACCACCCTACTCTGGCAGGAACACTAGGGACTTAGTTCAAAGAAGATAGGTCCTGCAGCAAGAAGCCAGAAAGAGAAAACTAGGAAGCGTGACTAGTCCACTAATGCCGTGGCTTGGGTCTCTGCCACGTGAGGTTACAGGTGGTCCTGCACATTCTGATGGCAGGAAATTTGTTCATGTTTACTACAATACTACTACTGATTCAGCTCTTTTCTTCCCATCACCCCAGCAGCATCCCCCTGAGCTCTGAGGACACTTCTCTTTTAGATCACACTCACATGCTCAGCCTTGTCCCCCTAATGCTTAGCACAGTGCCAGGTGGACAACACTGGAGAAGAACCCAGCCCCAGTCTCCTCAGGTGCTGGAATAAGTCTTCCGCATGGAGCCTGGTTCGCTCCACCTGCATGGGATCACCTTGGCACATCCCAACAAGGGATCTCCCCATTGCACATAAAGGGGAAAGGCAAATGTTGTTAAGCAATAAACATATACCCATTTTACATACCTACACCTACACACAAACTTTCACTGGCAAGGATTTCCTGTTTGCCTTAAATTTTCATGACTTAGAGGGTCTTTATATCCTTCTCTGCAATGAAGCAATATCCTCCAAGGGACTGTTCTTGGCTATACAGTAGAAGTGGCACCTCATTCCAATACTAATTTTTCATAAAGAAAAGTCTGCTTCAAGACTGTGGCTACTGAGTGAGGTCAAGTAATCATTATTTAGGGCTTGAATGCTCATAGGAGGAGAGTTAATCAGCCATTTGCATCCCCTCCAGCATCTGGTAATTTTACCCATCATTAGAATTTCTTTTTATTTGTAACACATGTTACTGCAAAGGATTAATATCCAAAATATATAAAGTTCACCAATGATCAAGGAAGAAACAGCGTAGTAGAAGAGTGGCACTTCACACAAAGGAAATCTAAACGGCTAATAAGTTTTATTAGTAACCTTGGAAATTCACATGAAAACAATGAGATCCATTTCACACCCACCAAAGGGGTAAAAAATAGCAATTGAACAAAACCTAGCTCTGATGGGATGTAGAGGAATGGAGATGGTGGTGGGAGAGCAAGTTGCCTCAACTCCTTGGAAAGACAGTGGCATTCACTGGCCACCGTGCTGTTCAAATAGCCCCATATGTTGGCGGGTCTGTGAGTAGTGGTGCATTCGTCCAACGGGCTTCTGCAGCAGGGGATGAACAAGGCCTTTCCAGGACTGGCCAATGAGAGCAGCCCATTGCCCTGAAGGAGACCCCATGCCACCAACACCAGTGAATCTCAAAAACCTGAGCAGCCCCCCATGCATTGGGGGTGTGAGCTGGGGGAGAAGCTAGTGCTTCCCCAACTGTAACGGGTATGGTCAGCAGCCTCATTTTGGCCCCAGTGAGCTTGCCCACTGGCAGTCATGGTCCTGGTCGTCCCTCCCAGTCTGAGTGAGGCCAACCAGTGAAATGACACAGGTGACTTTGGAGGCACTGGGATTTCCTCCTGGCTCTCTTGAATCACATGCTGTGGGGCCCCAGCTGCCATGCTGTAAGGACACTTCAGCTGTCCCGTGAGGTGGAGAGGCCGCATGATGAGAAGCTGTCACCCCTGCAGCCACACCAGCATTAACTGGCCAGGCAGTGAATGGCCCTCCGGCCCCAGGCAAGCCTTGGCCAAATCTTACTGCAGCTTTAGGAAGGACTGAGCCAGAGCCATCCAATGAAGCTGCTCCCTGACCCTCAGAAACGGTGTGAAATCATAAACGTTTACTGTTTTTAGCATCTATATTTTGGAGTGATTTGGTATGTAGCTATAGATAATCGAGAAACCTTCCCGAATGCAGTTTCTTTAACAATCCGCTGTTGAAAGCGTAGGATTCGGCACTTTAACAAGATCCAGGTGATGCCAGTGGGCCAGCAGGTGGTCCATGATCCAGGTCCAGGAGGAGGATTAGGACTCCACCCCCGCTACAGTGAGAGGCACTAACACAAAACAGTGCCCATGTCCGCAGATTCTGCACTGCAGGAGGGGTCAGAGCAGCCAGGCTGTGAGGACGGCGAGGACAGCCCAGCACAGCAGCGGCGGCCCACCTCGAGCATCAGGCCTGACGGGGGAAGGATTCATGGTGGACTCCAGAAGGTTCTGTGAGCCTGGAGCCTGGAGCCTCCTGGTGAGTTCTGGTTCTGTTTAATTCTGAGTTTGCTCAGTGGGCTCCGGAAAGTTCTGTGAGTTCTGGTTCCGTTTAATTTCAAGTTTGCTCTGTGGACTCTGGAAGGTTCTGTGAGTTTTCTCTGTGGACTCCTATAAACAAAGTTTTCAATGATATATTCTTTTTGGGTATAATGATGTGAGACTTATATGTGCTTTTAAAAGGCCCATTTTAAATTATTCAGTATGACTGTAGCTGTATATATTTTTTTGTGTGTGTGTGATACGCGGGCCTCTCACTGTTGTGGCCTCTCCCGTTGCGGAGCACAGGCTTCGGACGCGCAGGCTCCGGACGTGCAGGCTCCGCGGCCATGCCTCACGGGCCCAGCCGCTCCGCGGCATGTGGGATCTTCCCGGACCGGGGCACGAACCCGTGTCCCCTGCATTGGCAGGCAGACTCTCAACCACTGCGCCACCAGGGAAGCCCTTTTTTTTGTTTTGTTTTGTTTTGTTTTTTTGACTGTAGTTATATTTGAAACAAGAGATAACAGTATTTAGTATATGTGTAACATAAAGAACAATAAAGTACAATCCAAAAATTCATTAATGCAGAACGCACGATAAGCCATATAGATAGAAGTATCTATTCAATCTATTTTCAGATTAAAAAGTTTCAATTTATTATGAGACCCCAGTATACATGAGGCATGAGTATTTGGTAAGTCGCTTAACTATGATATCTTTTTGTTTCATACTTTTATTTAAAGGAAACATAGCTGAAAATGTACAGGTGACTGGGTAAGCAAGGAAATACCTTTAATTCTTAAATTTGTATAAATAATGTTATAATCATCTTCCCTGTGACTTACTTTTACCACTGATTGGAATGGTTGTGACATTGCTTTTAACTTACTAGTTCTTCAATTTGTTGAAAACATTTCTGTTTAGAAATATTACTGAATAAAATAGCACAAATATAAAAAGACTACTCATTAGTAATTGATAAATTAATCACCTAATTATTTTTTTAAATAGAAATTGTAGTTAAATTGAAATCCTCTAAATTGATTAAATTAAATTGAAATCCTCTAGCATTGATTTGCACTAGGTGTAAGAATCAGATTTGAGGCTCATGCTGGTCTAAGTCCTAAGAAAGGAGTTACGTTTTGAAAATATGGGCTTTAGGCCTTGTCATGTTGCCATATTATACACAACTAAAAACTTCTGATAACATATTTATGTTTTCAAAAGCCACTGTCACCTGCAAACATCTCAGCTTGAATTAATTTCTTAGATTAAGAGTCCTGCGTCTAAGCAGAATACTACAGGGACGAGTGATGACAGATGAAAGCAATAGTATGATCACTGGGGAAGGTATTGAGCTATGATTCAGGGGTGACCCAATGATATGACATCAGGTGAACTATTTTATCTTCTAATAACTCAGCCTCCTATTTATAAAGAAGGGTTAATACTTGCACTCATTACACTTGTAAGATGTAGATAATTTCTTTTCAAAATAAGGTATTATTAACCTATCACCCTGACCTCCACAGATGAGATAATTAGCCATGAGAAATTCAAAAATAATAATTATACTTGCAAATAAAAGAAAGAAGTATGAAAGTTAGCTGGTTCTGGTCCACAGTACATAGTTAGAGACCCATGAGGCCAAATGTGTTTCAAATTAGGAAATTTTGGATTTCAAAAATCTAATTTGATGTATTTACTGTATATTGATTATCCTATCCCCTAACCAAACATATGTATGCAATGAAACATGAATATTCATTAAAAAGGATAAATTAAGACTATAAATACTTCATACCAGTTCACAACAGTTTGTGTTTTTTGTGTGTATTTGTTTTTGGATCAGAAGATAATCTGGTTTTCAGAAAATTTCTATTTCACAATTTAAGTAAGTTAGAATTTTCTTTCATGTAGTCAACATGAACATATTACAGAGTAAAATATAAACTTTGCCTTAAATTTGCAAAGTAAAGTCAGGAATTTCCAGGAAATTCTGTACTTTTGGAGAAAAAAATGAATTTCTAGAGATTCCTGTTTGCTCTCTGTCACTTAGATATCCTTGTAATCAACCAGTTTAATAAGCAGTTTTTCAGTGTTCAGTGTAAAGATCAAGAGATGTAAGAGATAGGAAGTACTAAGAACATACACCAGTCAATGTAAATAACTAAATAGCTGCATGAATAAATGTGTTGTAGTATGATACGGTTTGATGGAGAGGGGAAGGGCAGGGAAGCCCAGAATCAGAAATAAGCTGGGGGATGTGGAGATGGGGGTGGGATCAGACATAAGAGAACTCACTAAGGGAAGAGGAGGTTGTTATAAAAATGGGAAAATGAAAAGGAAATGTGCTACCAAAGGACATAATACAAACTAATGGCAATTTGTAACATACTTATATGGAATAACTTTCAACTGTTATTTTAGGAAGATAAAATTAAAAGTACTTTAAATGACATATTAAGCAAATTCAGATCACTTTAAGCTTTAACATTTTCATTGATAGATAATAAATTATGTGTAATGATTTAGAAAACTAAATACCAGAATCCCAGGTAATTTATGGAAGTAAATATTTTATACTTCGTTTCAAATCTATTTTAGGGATTAAATATTATGGAATAAAATAAAGATTTTCATTACTGTGGGAATATCTTTTTTTTAATGTTTATTTTATTTACTTTTGGCTGCATTGGGTCTTTGCTGCTGCGGGTTTTCTCTAGTTGAGGTGAGTGGGGGCTACCCTTCATTGCGGTGCGCGGGCTTCTCATTGCGGTGGCTTCTCTTGTTGTGGAGCACGGGCTCTAGGCGCTTGGGCTTCAGTAGTTGTGGCACGCAGGCTCTAGAGCACAGGCTCAGTAGTTGCGGCGCACAGGCTTGGTTGATCCGCGGCATGTGGGATCTTCCCGGACCAGGGCTCGAACCCGTGTCCCTTGCATTGGCAGGTGGATTCTTAACCACTGCGCAACCAGAGAATCCCCAGAATATCTTTTTATTCATCTTTCTTTATTCATCTTTCACCTACATGTGCATATAGATAGATATATAGTTATAAATATATATTCTACATACTAAAATAAGAAATTTGGAGAAAAACAAAATATTATTTATTTTGAATAAAATATTGAAATGGATCACTATTTGGAGATATTTTCCTAAACATACAGTTATGACCTTATAATCTAGAAGACAAAGCATTTACTTAAACTTTAAATTTTAGTGTCATTGAGAGGCACATTCTCTTGATTGGAATTTGACTTTAGCCCATATATCACATACATCACTTCCTGAGGGTTATGGGAAGTTGACTGTAAGTATTCATCATTATTCAAAGTGAATAAAATGTAATAACACTGACAAATGTAAATTACACAGCAAGACTTATGTCTACCTTGTAGTACTGCCCATTTTTTTTATAATCCCACATAACAAAAATTTAGCATACTTTTGTTTTCTTTTGTATTTATTTGTTTCTTGTGTTTATAATTTGCTTACATTGTTTTGTTTACCAAAAATGCTATTTTGCTGGTTAATAACTTCATGCTAATTAACCACTTGAAACTTTTAATTGGTTTCCAATATTTAAGTCAATAAACACTCTAAATATGACTATATGCACCAAAGACAACTCAAATTTGAGTTAAAAAAATAGTAGGTTGGTAGCCTTAGTATGTTAGTATAAAATTCCAAGGGATCTACTTCTAAGAATCTGATGATTAAGTATAATTTTATTTTTTTCATTGTTTGACTTTTATCAAAATAAAAAGTAAGATTTTCTGAATATTGTTTACTATATATTGACTGATGTGCTTTTATGAAAGATAATGCATTTCAGGAAATGACTAATACAATGATTTACAAAAAAGAGAATTTTATATTTCAAATATTTCTTGAAAGTTTACAATTCTGTTTTGTTAAGCAAGCGTATTTTTATGTAACAAACTAAACTTTAAGCCATCGTCTAGGTTATTATGAGCTACAAATTATTGAGTTCTTGTTAATAAGAAATTTTTAAGAAGAAGAAAGTAACTGGATGTGTGGGATGAAGGATGGAGTAACAAAATATCCAGAAGATTTTCTAAGGGTTAGTAACTGTGCTGTAAGTGTCCACCTAGGTTATTTCATTTTACTCCTCAAATATCAGTATCATTAACTTCATCACATGTGAGGAGACTAGAACTCAAAAGAGTGACATTATTTTTTCAACATCAAAGAGCTAATAAGTAGCGTAGACAAAACTGAGTAGATTCACAAATCCGTACATTTTTAATTATATTGTTTTCTAACACATTGATAATTTTTCCTTTTGAAAGTAATTGATAAATTGTCATGAAATTGCCAGTGCTATTTTCTTATTCTTATTTTTTACAGAATTATTCTTTCATATCTTTTAATATGCTTACAACTGATTTCAAGCTATATATAAAATATACAGTTATAAATATATTCTCTCTATAAAATCAAATCTCAATTACTGGTACCAGCCAAATCCTCAAATAAGTCTCTGTAAGTGTGCATCTGAGACCTTGAGCTGACTTGTCTTTCTCTTGGGGCCTCCATAGTCAAGCATATAGCAGACTTCTTTGGTTACCTAAACATCAACATTTCCCAAATGAATCTTTCTTGCAGCAGTGCCTAATCCATCCCTCTGGAGGTTGAAAGGCGAGTTACAGGCTGAATTCCTCACCTCTATTGTAGCTAGGAGTCAGACACCAGGCCTGATTCTGGCTGATTGAATCCAAAGTGAAATATGCTGGGAGCTTCTGAAAAGTCAAATAAACTGAAAGATGAAAAAAGGAGTGACCAGCCTTGGCCTTCCTGCTAGGGGACATTGTTTTGCGAATACTAAAGACTAAAAGTCACACTCATCATCAAAAGGAAAGGACAGAAAATAACAGAAAAGCTGACTCTGAGAAATCCCAACATTATTGAGTGATTCCCTTAGATTTCTTGGTATTAAGTAAGTAGGTAAATAAACAAACAAACAAATAGGAATGACTTTTCAAAAACTTTTAGTTAGGTATTCTATAATTTCAGCCAAAACCACCCTAGCAGATAAAAGGTCTTGAAATTAACAGTTATCATGATGATTTGGAGTGCATTTATGCCTCCTCCCCACATTATTTGAGTTAATACATAAGAGACAATATATAATTGTTCAGTTATTTAGGAATGAGTTTTACATGAATGCTAAGAATACGAGTACCTTCTATATGCAAACAATGATAGGCATGCTAATGATTCAGATAGGAAGATAAATTAAATCTGATTTTGATGACAGTATACTTTATTCATTTTTATAGCTTTATTTTATTTTATACCTTGATGATTGAGTGGTAAAACTGTCTAAAATAGTCTTTAAAAATCTTTTTTCTAGTATCTGCTTTCTACCTGTTATAAAATTCTGTGACTCTGTTTATGACCATGAAGTTTATATGCACAGATATTTGGTACATTTTTGTCACCACTAGAAAAAAGAAGCTAAAATTTCCTTTTAGTAATTCTGAAAAACCAAACATAATTGTCATATTCATCCTAATGTCAATGCATCTCCCAATTGGAGTTGATTTCTTAAGCAGCCTTCCAAAATTTCTAAAAGAATGATATTCACAGCATCACAGCTTCATTACGCTATAAGCTTGAGTTTAGTTTTCCTCCTCTTAATTTTTTTAGAGAATCCTGCTGCATTTAGGACAAATCACAAGAACCAAATGACTCACTAAAGTATGAGTAGCCAACTGTTTCAACCATTTCCTAAAACTGAAGGAAAAAACCCTTCCCTGGCTAGAATTTGAAAAACAAAACAAACAAAAAAACCCATAAAATTATTTAAGGCTCTAGCACATGATAGTACCATGATTGTCAAAACATATTTTTCATATTAGTATAGAAAGAATTCTCAGTCATTAGAAGAAATTTATCTTCAGGACGGTTTGGAATTATTAGGTTGACACTGCCAAAAATATTTTAGTCTTGTATAATGAGTACCTTTGGGAAAATGTTGGAGAATGGACTCCCTAAAAAGCTTGACCATCATTTGTACTTGAGAGAGATTCCAATCAATTATGAAGGAATTCTGGTTGAAATCATGTGTATATATCAGTGCATGTATATATTTATACTTCTTTCTAATTAATAAATGATTAAAATATGGTAGATATTATTAGTAATTTATGCTAGTTAAAATAAGAAAGAGAAAAAAGAGGAAATTCACATTTACACATAAGAGTCCATGACTGAAAAGAATACACTGAGATTAAGTGCAGAAAAATCTTAGCACAATTCTTGGCACAAAGTAAGATGTTAATCATTGATAGCTAATATATATTTTTAATCAGATGGATAAAAGGAGGAGATAGTGTTAAGAAGAAAAAATAGTAACTATCCAAAAAAATTACAACAAACCTCAGGAAGATAGTTTTCCATTGCTGCTGTAACAAACCACCACACATTAATGGTTTAAAACAATATAAACATATTATCTTACAATTTTGGATAGAAGTCCAAAAGAAGTCCAAAATCAGTAGCATGGGGATAAAAGGCATGTTGTCAGGAGATCTGGTTCCTTCTAGTCTCTAGGGGACAATCCATTTCCTCTCTTTCCTAGCTTCTAGAGGCTACCTTGATTCCTTAAGTCATCTCTCCCTCCTTCTCAAAGCCAGCAGTGTTGCACCTTCAAAGCTCTCTGTTTCCACAGTCACATTTACTTTTCTGACTCTGACCTTTCTGCTTCCCTTTTATAAGTAGCCTTGTGATTGCATTGTACTCACCTGGAAAATCCAGGAGAATCTCACCTCAGTATCCTTAATCTCATCTGCAAAGTGCCCTTTAAAGTTACATATTCAAATGTTCTAGGCATTAGGAGGTGAATATCCTTGGGGGTGGGGGTCATTTTTCTGTCTACCACACTGCAGTAACATATAACTTCAAGTTACATCCGTGATGTTAATCCGTATACCAAGAATCCTACAAAGACCCACTTTCCCTGTTTGAGCAGAATTGTATCCGTTTTTATTACCAAAAGTAGTGTTCTTCTATAACCTCTCAGTTCTGGGTAAACAGGGATAGTTGTCTTACCTGAGCCCCTAAATAGGGGTAGTTATCTCATTTGAGCTTCTTGGCCCTCTACTCTTTATTCATCTCTTATAAACCAAAATTTTATAACACCTGTGTCTTGGGCAATGCTGAGTTTTATTTCCAGAACATTTGGCTGGATATAGGATGAAATGGTGGCCATGGTTAATGGGTTGGTTTGGAGAAGAAGATTGTGAGGTATGTGAAATACAGCAGCAACACTGATGTATTTGCCGTCTTGATGATAACTCTTGGCTACTGCTATAGATTTTTATTGCTAAATATATACTAAAGCCAACCTGATTCTTCTTCAAAATATATAAACCTCTAAGTCACTCGAAGTCAGAGAGGCAAGATCCCTCAGAGAGAACTTAATATCATAAAATTGGGGGGAGGAATATTGGAATCAACTTTTTTTTTTACATTTACTGGAAATGCTGTAATTTTGGATTGATTATTGTCATGTCAAAGCTATCATCCATGAGACCCATAGACAAAAATCAAATTTACAAATCTGTCCAAATATGTAAACAAAATGAAATGTATCTCTTATATTTCTATTATTCTCAGCTATAACTAGAATTATTTTATACTTGTTGCTAAGGAAAACTATTTTAACTAAAATAATCTGTGGCTTTTAGATGCATGCTTTGCAATATCATAACATTTTACAAGCGATTATTACTCAGGAACCATGAAATTCTTTTAACTATCTGTGATGATTCTAAAATCCTTATTAATTATCCATACATTTAAGTTAAATTCAAAATGTTTTCATTTCAAGCAAATATTCTTTCAATTAAAATATTCAGATATAACTAAGCTTGATTTTCTTTAGGATTTAGGGATTCAATGTTTCTGAAAAAAGGTACTTACAGGAAAGCACACAACAGCTACTTTCCAGGATTTTTCTTGCATTTTAATTATCTCAGAGTTTAAAGGAGATTTGGTTATTCCCTTTCCCCAATATCACTTTTTTTTTAAGATATTGAGTTTATTAAGCAAGCATAATCAGTAAGTTTTGCATCTGTATATTGTTTAAGACTTTACTCAGAGAATATCATATTTTCTGATTTTGAATGTAGGGCTTCCTGAAGTAATTTTAAAATATCACATTAACTTTTGACACACTTGCTAAATAAAATTTTTAATGAAATGATTGTCATTTGTTGTTCCCCCCCAACATTTCTTTCAAAAGAATATATTATTATCCTCAATTAAAAGGTGCTATAAAAAGAATTTTATTTCTAATACATTCTTTAGAAATCCCCACCACCATTACTTTTTGGCCACACATCAGTTCACATAAATCTTTTTTTTTCCTCACAATTAATACCTCTTTTCAAGCTGACAGCAATTTTCTTCAATTCTAAATACTTCTCCGACTGTATAATTCTTGGACTGTCCTTTGCATTGCTGCTGCATGTCAGACATATTAAGCAAACGCCCCCACACACACTCCCCCACACACTATGACAAAATAATAAAGTCAGGTAAGATACTAAAAAAACATATATTCAAGGAAGCAAAGTATATTTACTTCCAGGGAAGTTTGAAATAAACATAGAGAGAGACATATAAAACAACAAAGTGCACTGGCATTAATAAAATAAATTTGTGTTATAACCATCCTTTTAAAAAATCACCCTTAATTATTTCTTTATAGTCTGTTAAAAAAAAGTTCACAAAAGATTTTTCAACAGAAAAAATAAACAAGTAATTGAAAATTAGGAAACACTTGAAAGCGGAAAAAAAAGGTTTTGTGATTTATTAATTTGTTAATTTTCTGTTCCATGATAGGAAGAGAAATGGAAATATACAACTAGGTGTAGAGATAATCCTTTACTTACAAAGCATGAGTAGCTAAGCAAGTGAGCAGGAAAGAACATACACTACAGTTAATAATAAAATAGTGGGGCTTCCCTGGTGGCGCAGTGGTTTTGAGAGTCCGCCTGCCGATGCAGGGGACACGGGTTCGTGCCCCGGTCCGGGAAGATCCCACACGTCGCAGAGCGGATGGGCCCGTGAGCCCTGGCCGCTGAGCCTGCACCTCCGGAGCCTGTGCTCCGCAACGGGAGAGGCCACAACAGTGAGAAGCCCACGTACCGCAAAAAGAAAAAAAATAATAATAATAAAATAGTAATAACAACGAAACAATAACAAGCATGAATTGAAACTTAAACAAATAGCCATGAAGTAAAACTAAACTTACATAAATATTTATTAAATCTGGAATTTAGAACAGAGTTGAGAGATAAAGAATAGACCCCAGCTTTAGGCTATTTTAGCAGAGTTTGAATGAAGAGTGTGAACTCATTTTTTAAAAGATCTCAACATTTCACTTCAATTGTCAATAGTTTTTAATATACTATATTTTGTGTTGTATACAAGTTTATATTATATAACATTCCATTTCCATGTGTTATTTCTGGCAATATTTTTCTTTTCACTTTATCTTAACAGGATACTCATTCTAATTATGTGGTAGATAAATTGTCAAAACTGAAATGTCAGTGCTTAATGTAAAAGTCAAAGAAAAAAGTCAGTAACTATCTGTAAAATTATATATTGAATACTTTATTGCTGCTATTTTAAGACAAACACCTTTGAGCCTGTAAAACAGAAAAACAAATTATCTAGTCATAGCTTAAAACAGAAAATATAAAGAAAGGATAGCAGCTAACCAAACCAGAAAGATAGCTTTTTTAGCTAACATCTATTTATCTTAGGGTCCAATATGCAGCTATTTTTTTCTATTGAAACCCCACTGTAATTGCAAAAGAAAAATTTCCTAATGGAGATTGAAATATGGGCGTTTCTCTAAGTATGTCACATTTAAATGTAAGGATTATGTGATATGAGTGTTATGATCCAGATCAATAATGATAAGAACATATTTTATTCTGGATGATTAGGATTAAAATAAAAAAGCAAAGTAAAAAAGAAAGATAAGGAAACAGGTCTCTTAGTAACCTACTGCTGCATAATAAATTACTTAACAGTTTGGTGGCTTAAAACAACACATTTATTTTATCTCCCACTTATTTTATCTCACACAGTTTCTGTGGGTCAGAAAATCCGGTGCATAGGAGCTGGACTGTCCTGGTTCATGGTCTCTCATGAAGCTGTCATTAAGAGGTTGGCTTGAACTGCAGTTCAGTCATCAGAAGGCTTAACTCTGGTTGGAGGATTTATTTTCAAGGTGGTTCCTCACTCGCATGTCTAGTAAGTTGGTCCTGGCTTGTGATGGGAAGCCAGGACCAACATTTCCTGACTATGTGGACTTCTCCATAAGGTTACTTCAGTATTCTCACAACATGACAGTAGGCTTCTGGAGCAAGATATTACAGGAAAAACAAGGTGGAATCACAATTTCTTTTACAATCTAGCCTTGAACACCTCATGCTGTCATTTCCATGATATTGTATTGCTTATACAGGTCAGAGAGGGCTGCACAGGATGTGAATACCAGGAGGTAAAGTTCACTGGGCCTCTTCTCACAGTTTGGCAGCCACAGGAAGGAACATAGTTATCTATTTTTGAAAAACAATTATATATCATGTATACAATTCAGTTTTAGTCTTAATTCTATAACAGAATCTGAACTGAAGGATCAAAGGTATCCCACAACATATTGGGCTAATGATTGATGAGCAGTGACTTTTTCTCATTTTTTGATCCCATCCAAAATAAGTGTGAGTACTGGGGCCTTATGCTGATCCATTGTTACACATAGGATTCCCCAAAGTTTCTTCTGGTTTGCTGCTAGGGAAGATCACTCAAGATTTTTGAAGGTGATTAGGGTTCAGGATACTTGTTTTTTTTTTAGAATATAATAAAATGTTCCATTTGGAGTAAGATTAGACTTTACAAGGTCTGGATGAGTGAGCTTTCTTACCATGCATGATGAAACCTTGATCTGATCTTCAGGTACTCCATTATATCAAGAACATGTGTAATCCAGAAAGCATAAAACTTGCTTGTGGTAGGAAAAGCAAACTCTGAGTTTAGCATCACTGGAGGAGTAGATCATTATATTCAGTTTTTCTCCCCAGTTACAGAATCACCCCAAAGCAGGAAAATTTTAAGGGAGACGGATGTGTGTTGGAGGTGAGGATCGGCCAGAGATTAGACCCAGAGTTAATGGATGTTTGTATAATCACTACTTGCAGAACATCTACTCCTTAATTACTAATCATGAGAGATATTATTTGGAGGTACATTAAATATCCCACAGGTTAAATTGTATTCATCATTGTTCACACTCTCCTCTTCCTAGCTGAATCTCCAGATGGCAGTCCTCCTTCATTTTCTACCCATTCAATAATCCATTTTTACACCCAACCAACCCAACTCCCAGACCTTCACAAGCATCCTCCCCATCTTACCTTCCAGTTTAAGCAGAGAGATTTATTTTCTATATTGAAAAGTCTATATATAATCCCAGGAAGAAGTTCAACCCTCAAATTTATTATCTTTATGAGAGAAGTTTTTATTGTTGTTCGTGGTATCTTTGCCTTCCATTTAGCCTATTTCATACCACCAGTCTCCATCAGAAAGCAATGGGTGTAAATACATTTTTTTTTTTACTTGTCACAGTTTTTTGAGAGAACCATATGTGGCATATTTTGCCTATCATTTGAGGAATGATTGAGAGGAAGAGAGCTACAGCTTATATGAAGCACCTGAGCGTCATGAGTCTCAAACAAATGCTCCCCTCTTGCTCTTGTTTTACGAAACTAACATAAGGATATTTGGGGATATTTCAATAGCAGAGATAATTGATTAGGGTCATTTCACAAATTAAGAAGGATTACAGCCTTACATCTAGCTCATCGCAAGTCAAGTCTGGTGATGAATTACCCCTCCTCTTTCTTTGTTTTGAGGAATGTGGTATGTGAGTAATTGTTATTAGTACAAGGAAATGTTAGCTTTGAAAGGTACACGGAAGAATAATTATACTCTAAACTCAGGTTCCTTGCAACTTGTCTGCTAACCATATTGAATCTCTCACTGGAAAGGAACATCACCTGAAAGTGTCATTTACACTTAAGACTCTAGAATCTAGACTAATTTTGAGGTGATCATGGCGTCTCAGATATAACCTTGTACAAGATGCTTATCCAAATAGTAGCATTTTTTAAAAAGTAGCTGAAAAAATCTCACAGAACCTAGGGAATTTTTTCACTTTGCTTTGTTTCTGAATCTATCCCACATACCTTAAAATTTTATAGATGCCTTGTAATGAATGATAATATTTATTTTTTAGACAAAGTTATTTAGAAATTTCTAACATTTAGCTTCAAGCTTGGGTGTCTTAGCACTCATTTACTAATATTTTCAAGTATACTAAACGAATTATGTTAAAGATGAAGACTTTATTTGGACTTAAAGCAAATTTCATCTAGTTATCAAGATCAATTTTTTTTGAAGTAAGAAATTATTATACTTTCATTATTTATTTCCTCTCATATATGCAAGTTGCTGTCTTCTTTCATCACCTTATTCTTATTTGAAAGCCACTAACTAGACTACCATTAAGAAGAAAACCTAAAACCGTCAAACTAACCCCAGTTTCATTACAATCCAGTGTATCTGTTATCTTTCAGGATTTGGTTAGCCTTGAACAGACCAGATAGAGAATGGTCTTAGGAAGATCTAGGAAGGCAACAGTCTAGAGAAGTGAGTAACATCATCAAAGGACAACCATCTTTCTGGATACAAAATTAATAATAAATATTAATGTCTAATTACATGTACTTAAGCACTTACCAGCTCAAAACCTTAACCTAACCACAAACCTTACCCAAAGATCCATCCAATTATCAACTAGAATTTCTAATAAACCTAGTGGTATGCTGTTATTTGTCCTCACAGATTAGGTTGATATCTGTTTTTGTTTTTGTTTTTGTTTTTGTTTTTTTGCGGTACGCGGGCCTCTCACTGTTGTGGCCTCTCCCGTTGCGGAGCACAGGCTCCGGACGCGCAGGCTCCGCGGCCGTGCCTCACGGGACCAGCCGCTCTGCGGCATGTGGGATCTTCCCGGACCAGGGCACGAACCCGTGTCCCCTGAATCGGCAGGCAGACTCTCAACCACTGCGCCACCGAGGAAGCCCAGGCTGATATTTAATCACCATAGAGTATGTACTATGTAGTTATTCTAGCTATAGCTCCACCTTGCCCAGGTTTATTGCCTCAAACCTGTCTTTATGGACCCCCATTACTGCTCAGTGACTTAATTCCTTGTACAAATGATAATATTGATGTCATTAAACTTACTCCAGATGCTCTGAAATCACCTACTCTCTGATGGACCAGGTGGAAACATTTATTTAATGTAGTTTGAAAACATACAACAGATCTTAAAAAAAATTTTTCAAAACAAAAACTAACAGCAAGGTCTCACCTAAACTCCTTTAGAGTCTGGAAGTATTTCTCTATTCACACAAACTTGCCCATCTTTACATAAACACACACACACACACACACACACACACAAATATTAGCAACATCCTGTTGTTCAGGCAGATACAATAATGTATATGGCCACTGAATAACACTTAACTCTTCTATCCAAATATAAGTCTTTGCACACAAGTTGACTTTATCATTTTCCCAAAGAACAGTGATCAGTGAGAGTGGGTATAGCGAGTCCTAGAACACCTTCAATGCATTTTGGACTCTGACCTCAGAATATGTAAGATAAGATGTGTTATTTGAATCTACTAAATTTGTAGTGATTTTTAAAGCAGCTTTAGGAAACTAATACGAGTTGTTTAAAATGTTTCATTTGCCTAAGTACTAACCTGAGAGATGGCTATAAATGGAACTTCAGAATAGCATAAGTGAATCCAGTCCCCCAACAAGGAAGGCAAAGATTTGTAGCTTTGCCAGAGATGGAACATATCAGGCATTTTTTATTGTTTTTCTTAAGATGGTCTTAAGAAATCTTGGAAGAGGTTACACTTAAATTGAGATGTAAAAATGAGAAGGAGTCAAACATTTAAAGACAGAATGGGGGCCTGAAATATTGTAAATCAACTATACTTCAGTAAAAAGGGGAGGGGGATCATGAAATAGCAAGAAAGCAAGGTACAGGAAAGGGAAGGGAAGGGAAGGGAAGGGAAGGGAGAAAAGAAAAGACAAAAAAGGAAACAAAGAAAAGAAAAGAAAGAAAGGAGAGTTGGCCAGAGAATACCATTCTGATTATAGAGAATGATATGGATAAAGGCACTGAGGAAAATATCCTATCATGCTTAGAAATTAAGAGAGCACTGGTGTGGAAAAACACTGGAAATTAGGTGAGGGAATATTATCTTTAATGAAGGATACATTAGATTGGGTTTCTTTAAAGATAGGATTGATCAATTACTTAGTGATAATTTTATACACTGCATTAGAGGGCATATAGAAAGAGTGAATCCTTGTAGGGCACAAGAATCTATCTGTGAGGTTCTTGCTCCTGAAAGTGTGGTCCATTGGCCAGCAGCTTCAGTTAACACCTACTAGATTGTTAGAAATATACAACCTTAATGCCATCCCTGACCTACTGAATCAGAACCTAATTCATTTTAACATGATTCCCAGACAATTCACATGCACATGAAACTTCGAGAAGTATTGAAGATTCTGCTTCAAATTATCTGAGGTAGTTGGGCTGGAGAAATGTCTATGGACAGTAGTTAACATAATAAGAGACTAGAATCTGATCTTGAATAAGAAAATGTGTGCTCTTCTTTCATAAGAAGAGGAAAAGTGGAGAATATGGCTCAAATGCAGTTCAGGTATGTAAGTTTATTATTATTGTCATTATTATTAGTTTAATTTGAGAAATTAAAAATGCTCTGTGATGATTAATTTTATGTGTCAACTTGACTAGTTATGGTATGCTCAGATTAAACACGGTAAGTCCCCTACCTATGAACCTTCAAGTTGTGAACTTTCAAAGGTGAGAATGTGCATTCACATGTCCAATCACATAAGTTCATGTTTCTGGAGTACATTGTCACGTGCATGCATCCTCTACAAGTGGTTGTGCTTTTGTGTACTTTACTGTGCAGTACTGTATAGAGTACAGCAGTAAAGTATCTTTATTTCAAACCCAGGATGTCCAGAAGCAAGTGTAAAATCAGCAGTGATGTAGCTGGTACTACTGTACTTTTCAAGGTACTGTACTGTAAGATTAAAAAGGTTTTATTGCGGCGAGCCGCTTCTGACCAGCAGAAAGACGAGTCACCACACGCTAGATTCTTCTCGTATCACACTTTATTGGAGTACAGCTTGGTTTCAGACAGATGGAGGGAAGACCCCGAGCTTTGTTCACACTGGCTTTTTATAATGCACTATAACCTGTGGCAACCTGTGGTTGGCTGGTTAATTCAACCTGTGGTTGGCTGGTTAACTCAACCTGTGGTTGGCTGGTTAACTCAACAAGATATGTGCTGTTCACAATTTATTGGTTGCAATTCTGATCCTTTATTAGCATATTGGCTCGTCGTGGCGCATGTGTGGCACATAGCCTTTGGGCTACTCCCTGATAAGCGTTATCTGCGAATGGCAGAACAACAGCTTCCCACGTTATCTGCGGCATGGCAGAACAACGGCTTCCCACATTTTATTTTTTGTGTTTGCTTTTTATGTATTATTTGTGTGAAAAGTATTATAAACCTATTACAGTATAGTACTACATAGCCAATTGCGTTAGTTGGGTACCTAGGCTAACTTTGTTGGACTTATGAGCAAATTGAACTTACGAACACACTCTCAGAACAGAACTCATTCGTATGCAGGGACTTACTGTATTATTTCTGCTTGTGTCTGTGTGGGTGTTTCTGGATGAGATTAGCATTTGAATCCCTAGACTCAGTAAGGTACATCTGACCTCCCCACTGTGGGTGAGCATCATCCAGTCTGCTGACGGCCTGAACAGAACAAAAGGAGGAGGAAGGAAGAACTCACCCCCTTTTGCTTCCTGCCTGCCTGCTCGAGTTAAGACATGTCATCTCTTCTTCTCCAGCCCTCAGACTGGAATTTACACCATCAGCTTCCCTGGTTCTCAGGCATTGGACTCTGACTGAATTACACCACAGGCTTTTCTGGGTCTCCAGTTTACAGATGGCAGATTATGGGAGTTTTTGATTCCATATTGCCTGAGCCAATTCTTTTTCATAATATAATAATTGCTCATAATAAATCTTTCTCTAAATATAAACAAATATATATATACTGTTTCTGTTTCCATGGAGAGCCCTAATACATGTTGGCATCTTCTTTCTTTGATATTCTCATAAGAGAGAACAGACTCTGCTAAGAACAAAAAAAGAGAAAGAAAATAAAGACTTTAGAAGACCTGAAAAGGGTTAAAATTTCAAGTATTTTTTTTTTCATTCATTGTAATAGTATTAGCATCATCATCATCATCATCACAATAACGTCATCAACTAGGACAAATGTTTATTTTGTACCTATAATATACTACAGGGACCAAAGTGTTCTATAGGTATCATTTAATTATCACAACCTCCCTATAAAGTGAATGTTATTAGGACTCCATTTTTATAAATAAGCAAACTGAGGCACAGATGTTAAGAAAATCACTCAATATCAGATAGTGAGTGGTGGAATACTGTTTTAAACCACCACATTTTGATTTGAGTCCTCTTTATGACTCTTTTTACTGTTCCTCTTTACAAATATATAAACTTATCTAAATGTAAAATAATGTGTATTTAAATAGCACATTTATCATTTGTATGATGCTCAGCTATACATGTGTCTGTTCTCTCACAGTTTGTGAGCTCACTGAGGGCTCCTCTTGTCCTCATATCTCCAGATTCTTAGTACAACACCTGTTACAGAAGATCTTCTAGAGATGTGTGCTGAATCTAAACTCTAATTATTTTAAGGTAGTAGGAAATACGTATATATCGAGGCAGAGGTCAGATATATTGGCATCTTTTTTTTACTGTAGTATGTTTGACAATTATTAATTTCTCAGACAAGTAGAAATATGCGGGATCAGAGAAAGAGACAGAGAAAGAGACTGATAATAGACATCACATATCCTATGATTTCAGAGAGATAGTGAGAAATTATCTTCTAAGCCTGTTGTCATTTCTAATATACCTTATTTAGAAGCACAGAGATGTGACAATAATTTTCTTTTAGAATTAAATGATGTAGAAAGGTGAAGTTTAAATGTGGCACTTAAGACATTCTTGAAATGATCTATCCTTTCTGGGGAAAGGGGGAAAGGAGAGGTAAATAGAGACAGAGAAAGAGATTTCTAAAAGAAGATCCTCCAAATATATGAAAAGATAAGGCATTTTCCTTGCTGAATTTGAATATTCATTTATGGAGATAATAGAAAAAACAAAGACTAAATTGTTCTACCTAATCAAAGATAGATTCAATAGAAATTAAAAACTAGGTGGAAGTTTTCTAGAAGAAAGAAAAGCTAGAGACCTGAGTATTATATGAAGGAAGAGCAGCCATAAAAATCTTAGACAAGAAACAAGTACAAAGGGGATTTTTCAAGTGAAATGCTGTATTTAGTGTACTGTGCAATGTGACCCTTCTTGTAACCCCATGCATCCTGAACGAAATTACAGAAAACAAATTACACTGGTGTGATTAGATGCCTTCCGGAAGCCAGTGAAGGGGATGAGTTTTATGTCAGAGCTGTTTGAGGCCAAAAGGACAGCTATCTGTCTGGATTACTTTCCGTAATCAGTGGACTTTTTTTCTGTTAGATATCAAAAATAAAGAGGAAAATAAATTACATGCTTTAATTTAAAGTTTGGGTGCTCTGCATAATTTTGAATGTTTTTATTTGGTTTAAATTCTTTTCCCTCTGAAATATTTCCCATGCTAATATTAGTCTCAAAAAATATCAATTTGAAGGGAAATATTCTGTTCAGGTATATTGGTAACAGTGATATCAATGAGAAATATTAGGTAATATTTATTAAGGGAATCATGCACAAAACAGTACACCATGCATTCTAGAACACTGATTGAAAGGTGCAATGTTTTGCCTGTAACTAACCAAATATCTTCATCTTACATGACTATATACTCCCCCAAATTCTTCTTCTAAAAAGATATTTTTATGACATTTATTAGGGATAATTTAAAGGGACATTTGATCATCTACTTTCTAAGAATGTGTATATATACCCACACTAAACTTATATATGTACACACACTTCTATATATTATTCAGAGTACTTTAGAAAAATATTCTGATTATTAACACTCTGATATTAATAACACCCAGCAAGCTGGGTGTTATCATGCTCCATTTTTTTATTCATGAAGAAATCAAGGCATGGAGTGATTATATTTTTAAAATATCAGGTCTGACATAACAAGCTACCATCAACTAAGTTGCTTAAAATAAAATGGCTTATTTTCTCAGAGTTCTGGAGGCCATAAGCCCAAAACCAAGTGTGAACAGGACCATGCCCACCCTAATCTAGTATGATTTCAACTTGATTACTCTGTGAAGATCCTATTTCAAGTAAGGTCACGTTTACAGGGTACTTGGAGTTAGAACTTGAACATATTTTTTTGAGAGACACAATTCAACTCACTACAGATGCCAGATATTTTCAATCTATTACCTTACGGAATTCTTAGATTAACCCAAGGAGTTAAATATTATAATATTACTTTAATCTTTTATTTGAAAATCCTATAGCCTAGAAATAGAATACATTTTACATGACTGTTCAGCAAGTGGGAGGTGGAATTGGGATTCTGGTCTAGACAGATTCACTCCAGAGATCAAAATCTTAATCAAGCAGAACATTTATGTAATATTCCAGCTGGATGTCACAGACAAGCATATGAAACTACATTTTCTGACTCCATAGTTTGTACTTTTTTCATTATTTTATGTCAAACCATGTATTTTTTCTATGTTTATTCTGGTTCCTCAATAACCAGATTATTGAAAAATTAACCAATACCACTTTTCTCTGTTTGTTTTTCATTATTTGTTTCACTTGATGTTTATTGAGTACCTGCTCAAAGCCAGGGGCTGATCTAGGCAGTGGTATATAGTGGAAGTACAGAGCCCTAACCACTGGACTGCCAGGGAAGTCCCCTTAGCTCATTTTTAAAGAGATTTTCTTAAAATGTTTTTGTAAAAAGCATTAAAGGATGAATTTCAAGTCACGTCCTCAAAATAGAAATAATGATTGAAATTCTGACCATGTTCTACAGCCCATAACTAGGAAATTTTTAAGGAGAGCAGAATGGAATGTATTATGCACAGGTGAGGATAAGCTAATGTGAAGCTACCAGGAACATTTTCTGAAATACATGCAGAATGTTTCTGTCACAAGTGCTTGGTGTCTCTGTAGTGCCTTAGCTAATTTTGCAGCAGTGTTTAACTGTCAGTAGTACCCATTATTCAGTAATTGACTAGTACCAAGTAGCTGGCTGACCTTTGAAAATGCCAACTTCTGATCAACATCTGATGTAAAAGTCTTTAGGAGACTACAGATCTCTGTAGAGGATGTTGCTGCTCCTGTTGCTGCACTTCTCCAGATTTATTTTTATCCACTGCATATTATGATTACTGTAACTGATTATGATTTTTTAAGTTACTTTTTTCTTCGCCTAGAAGAGTCATATAGCTGATTTTGTAGAACAGGTCAGCTAATTATACATGACCTTAATAACATACATTTTCATGAACTAACTATCCCTTAGTTATTATTTTAATTTCTATTTTTGTTTCTCATTTAACATTTCCTTTAATTATTCTTGCAAGCACTATAATTTATAAATTAAGTACAATATAAACAAACAAGTGAAAGACTGGATAACCAATATAGTAATAAGAGAAAATCTATCAGTAGTGGTTATAATTGGGGTACTATTGACATTTTATTATTTTTCTCCATTTCTTTGTAGTTATAAAACTACACATATTTTATTTTCAATATAAAAAGAAACTATTAATAAACCTAAGTGTAATAAAAATTTAGGAAGAGTTACTGACACATGTTAACAGATCTACTTTGTTACAGATATTTAACTACCATAGTATTATCTAAACTACTTGCTGTACAACTTTGCTATTGAAATTACAGTTCAAGGCATCACCTGGGACTTTACTATACTGTAGGGTATCATGCTAAGTGAAATAAGTCAGAAAAAAATGAATACCATACAATTTTGTTTGTATGTGGAATCCAAAAAAAAAGCCTAAATGAGAAAAACTAAACAAAAACAGATTCATAGATACAGAGAACAAATTGGTGGTTTGCCAGAGAAGAGGGAAATGTGGGCACAGACAAAACAGGTGAAGGGGATTAAGAGGTACAAACTTCCAGCTATAAAATAAGTAAGTCACAGGTATGTAATGTACACATAGGAATATAGTTCATAATATTGTCACAATTTGTATGGTCATTGGTCATATTGTGGTGATCATTTCAAAATATATAAAAATATCAAATCAGTATGCTTTACACCTGAAACTGATGTAATATTGTATGTTAATTGTAACTCAATAAAAAATAAAATTAAAAAACATAAGATGGCTTTGTTCAAGTAAAATTATTTAACATACTAAAGAATAAATGTTTCATATAATGTACTTTGAAATAACTCATTTAGACCAAGAGAAAAGTAAATAAATAGTTGAAAATCAGTTCAGGTGCAGAGGGGTAGAGAAGGACTAAAAAGTAAGATTAGATTTACAATGGAATATTTTACTTTATTTTTATTTTTTTAATTGGAGTATAATTGCTTTACAGTGTTGTGTTAGTTTCTGCTGTACAATGAAGTGAATAAGCTATATATATACCTATATCCCCTCCCTCTTGGACCTCCCACCCACCTCCCATCCCGCCCATCTAGGTCATCACAGAGCACTGAGCTGGGCTTCCTGTGCTTTATAGCAAGTTCCCGCTAGCTATCTATTTATGCATGGTAGTGTATATAAGTCAATCATAATCTCCCAATTTGTCCCACCCTCCCCTTCCCCTGCTGTGTCCACACGTCCATTCTCTACCTCTGTGTCTCTAATCTTGCCTTGCAAATAGGTTCACCTGTACCATTTTTCTAGATTTCACATATATGCGTTAATATATGATATTTGTTTTTCTCTTTCTGGCTTACTTCACTCTATATGACAGACTCTGGGTCCATCCACATCTCTACAAATGACCCAATTTCATTCCTTTTTACGGCTGAGTAATATTCCATTGTATATATGTACCACATCTTCTTTATCCATTCATTGGTCATTGGATATTTAGGTTGTTTCCATGTCCTGGCTATTGTAAATAGTGCTGCAATGAACATTGGGGTACATGTGTCCTTTTGAATTATGGTTTTCTCAGGGTATATGCCCAGTAGTGGGATTGCTGGGTCATATGGTAGTTCTATTTTTATGTTTTTAAGGAAACTCTATATGTTCTCCACAGTTGCTGTATCAATTTACATTCCCATCAATAGTGCAAAAGGGTTCCTTTTTCTCCACACCCTCTCCATCATTTATTGTTTGTAGATTTTTTGATGATGGCCATTCTGACTGGTGTGAGGTAATACCTCATTGTAGTTTTGATTTGCATTTCTCTAATAATTAGTGATGTTGAGCCTCTTTTCATGTGCTTCTTGGCCATCTATATGTCTTCTTTGGTGAAATGTCTATTTAGGTCTTCTGCCTATTTTTTAATTGGGTTGTTTGTTTTTTTGATATTGAGCTCTGTGAGCTGTTTGTATATTTTGGAGATTAATCCCTTGTCCGTTGCTTCATTTGCAAATATTTTCTATGCTGAGAATTTGCTCATATAGACAGAAAAAAAATATTTTTTACAATTCAGTCAGTAATTGTTTTATCAGATAGATATTAAGCATCAATTTATCCAGATGTTAAATACTAGTACCTATAAGAATATATTACCAGTAAAGTAAGTAGAAATTCATAAAAGTATTTTGATGTATATTATCAAATAAAAAGTATTTTTAATAAATTTGTTTAAAATGCTATGCAGAGATAAATATAGTTATGGTTATTCTTTTCAGATTTGCATTCTTATCCTTGATATTAGACATGTACTTTCTGATTCCTTTTATCAAAATATTTTCTATATAGTATATATTTTTTAAACAACTTTCAGTGTATTTTACATCAGAGTTTATATATCACTAGTTCATGGAATATGACAAGACTGCCAAGTCTCACACATCAGAGTAACCTCAGTCTCTTAAAATGTGTGATATGCTTTCTATGGGTTGGTGACTAAAACTTTAGAATATATATGCTTCCCTGAAAAATGCCCAGATCTTAATGAAATCAAATCCTGTCAATAATGCTTAGTGGAAAGATCTGGAAAGAAATTATTTACTACTTTGAGCTAGTCCTGATGAAAAGCTTGCATCAAATCCTTAGGGCAATGCATAGAAACACCAAAGGAGAGGAGGAAAGGTGACCAAATTTCTAAGAGATTCTTTTGATGCTATTACCTCTGGCAATATATTCCAAAATAAGTCTATGCTGATGCTTTCATAGGGCTTTTATTGGTCTCAGGCACTCTTTTTAGGATTTAAATACATATTCTGCCTTTCAGCCTTTCTTGAGGGGATCCTGAAATACGTAAATCCGCTGAGAGCCCACTGGGGAACACTTTGTACCACTTTTGTCAGACTCCTGACCTGTCAAAGCCAATTTATTTTTGTTCCTGGTGAATAAAAGGCAAAGGATGATAGTAGTCTGGGAAGATATGATCTTTCAGAATTTTTTGTTCACAAAAATAATTAAATTTGGACGCAGTATTGAATTTGCTTCCATTTTTGCCAGTAACCGTATATGACACCAGACTTTCTATAAGGATTAGGGTTTTTAAAAATTAATCTGATATTCAATTCTATTGCACTGTATTATAGCTACTAAATTAACAAAAATGTATCTGTGAATTCAACATAAACAATGCAATGTATTAAAATAAATTTTGCTTATGCTTTGTTGCTTTTAATATATATTTATATTACAGATCTTGTAAAGTTGACAATGTCATTGTTTTGGGAAAAGACGGTCTTTTATTGTGAGAATATTATTTTTAGTGTTCAGGTTGTGAAACATGGTGAGAGTAAATGGTACTTTTGCTTGGGTTACTGTATGTTTAGTTTGCTTTGTTTTACATTTGTTATGCACTTACCACTAAAATGAGAAGTTGATTTTGTAAGTTTACTGCTTAATAAAAACTTAAAATATAGGAAACAATTCTCTAAAGCACCTGCCACATTTCATGGATATGGGTTTTAAACTTAATGTTAACTCACATTAAAATTTTTTCCTGCAGGAAAAATACAAAAAACAAAATGAACCTAAATTTCAGGTAATGTTTAAAACACTTGAAAAAATTCTACATATATGAAAATGAGCACCATCTAAGAGATTTTGCATGTGTCTGTTTTTTAGTTTGATTTTTGGTTTCTGCTTTGTTATATTTTCTTCAAAATATATGCAAATTATTCAGTATTCATTTTAACCAAATTCTAAATGTTTCTTTGAATCTGATATACAAACTCATTTCAGTTAATTTAACCTACATAATCAAATTTGGGATATTTTAATTTTCTGTTGGATATGGATTAATAGTTTTTGACTGGTAAAATCTAAATCTGAATTACAATCTCATTCTGACACCTAATATTCACCTTAATAAGTGATACTAAATCGTGTTATTTCACCATGAAACTGAACAGTAAATTGTAGTTAGACAAACTTAGCTCATTTGTGATAGATACTCTACAAACAGTGAGAAATCCTTCTTTTATTTAGGCCCACAGCACTTTTTAAGAGCATGGTTTAACATTCGAGTTGGACTGATTTATATTGCACATTGTTGAATATGAAATGCTATGTCTTTAAAACATTGAATTACATAATATATATATATATACATACACATATATGCATTATTGCTTTAATGATACCAACTAATAAAATGGGCATAGATATTTTAAATTAATAGTAAATTAATTAAGACTAGATTATACTTTATACGTTCAAAATAATTTGATAATATAATTTCAATAATATATATGTCTATATATATATGTCTTTTAATATATATATCTATATGTTATTTTAAATTTCTGATCTTGTAATGATAGTAAGCAAAAATAGAGTCTAAGCCTGATTTTCTAAGTTCAAAACAGATTTTTAAGTTAAAAAAATCATGAAGTTTCCTACTCTAAATCATCAAAACTGGAGAAAATCTATTTTGTGTTAACAATTTCCATAATTTAAAATGTACATTATTAATAAAACTGTATTTTGTATCCAGTAGAGAAATAATAAAATATTTTAACAATATTGAATTTCCAGGAAAATTCTCAAGCAATATATCTTTTAAACAATTTTTTATAACTACCTTGCTTTGTAAATCACTACATGGAGGATATGAAACAATTAACCGGTAAAAACTCCTGAAGAAGAGGAATATTTGTTTAATGAGAATCAACAAAGTCTGTATTTCTAGGAAATTGCATCTGACCCTTTTCAACTTGGATTCATCCTGAATGTTGTTAATATCATTTCCCAGGACCTTCCAATTACATGACAAAGAATCTTCCAGTTCTGTCTCTGAAGAGGTATTTTTGCAAGATTGAGCTACAGCAGAAATGAGATAGAAGATTAACACTTAGAGCTAGAGCATGGCACAAATAAAAAAAAATCCCATAATGGTAATAAAATGACTATTAATTACTAATCATTTATTATATGCTAGGCGCTATTCTAAGCACTTTACATGTATTAACTCATTAATTCTTCCAACCAGCCTTAGTGTGAGGTCCATTCATTATCTCTCTATTTTAAATTATTTTTTACAGAGGATAACATTGAGTAATATTATAAGTTATATTTTATTGACATACATTTTCCCCAAGTTTAAATATTTCTGAAGCATATATCTGAAAACAGTATCTTATATATGGAAGAGTAACTTATCCAAGGTTATACAGATGTACTTGTTCAAGTTTAATTTCAGCTCCAGGCCATCACTCCTTGTTCTCTTAACCACACTAAGCTAAGACACACACTGCCATTATGTAGAAAGAAATGGAAGAAATAGTTTTTGCGCTAAATATATTCATTGAAGACCACTTAAAGTTTAGATTTCAGGCAATTACTAACTAAAATAAATTGAACTATATTAGATGGTCAGTGAAGGCCCTGATTCTAAGAAAATGCCACTCAAATGCCCACTGATCTGGGAAAAATACTTGTGGTAAAATGAAACCAAAAAGGAAATTATTATCAGAAAAATAAAACATCCTTATTAATTCCTAAGCCTATCACTCATTTTGTAGAGAAGAGGTATTCGAATTAATATCAGAAACACACTCTACTGAATTTGTTGTCTTCTATGTATGCAAACGTGTTTAACTCTGAAGGCACATTATATTTCACAATCTGTAGTATATGATTTCTCAACATATGCTTGTTAATTTTATGCATTTTAAATGGAAGTACATTTAGCTACTCTAACAGAAATACTATGTAGTTGGAAGATCCATAAACACCAACCCCAGCTATGAATCTGATATCAAGAATAAGCAGATCAGGAAAAAAAGCAATATTTATAGAAAACTGTCCCACTATGTTTTTCTACTGGTGTATTTCACACTACACCTATGTACCATAAGTACTTGCATTATTTAGATAAACATTTTTTCTTCTTTAAATCCAACATTGTATAAATAAAATTTAACATTGTTTCCTCACGCTAATAGTATTATCTATCTATCTAGATTAATTCCACTTTCTGTTTTCTTTTCTTCAATAAGTCTTATTTTCAAACTTAGGTTGCCAACCTTCATATTCTCCATGGTTACCTTTTTCCTTTCTCTCTATTCCAAGACATTGCTTATTTAGACAGTGTTATGTGTTATATCTTCACTGAAGCTACTGCATAAGAATTCTTCAATCAACAACAATTCCTAAAATACCCTAAATTTGTAAAATATCTTACCCATTTGAAGAATATTTATTTAGCATGTGGTTATATGCAAAACATAATATAGATTTGCATAATAAACACTGAAACAGGCCACCACAGTTTGTCCAAGTAAAATCATCTTTTAAAAAAATGGTAAGGAAATGTCATGTCCTAACTTATAAGTAGCAAATATCTCAATAGAAAAGTATCATATCTTAAATATCTGCTAAAGAGAAGATATTGGTGTGCTTTTTAAAAAGTGTTGGAAATGATAGAGGAAAAAAACAACTAAATATAGCTGTGGTGGCTTCCCTGGTGGCGCAGTGGTTAAGAATCCGCCTGCCAATGCAGGGAACATGGGTTCGAGCCCTGGTCTGGGAAGATCCCACATGCCGCGGAGCAACTAAGCCCGTGCTCCACAACTACTGAGTCTGCGTTCTGGCGCCCGCAAGCCACAGCTACTGAGCCTGAGTGCCACAGCTATTGAGCTCGCACGCCTAGAGCTGGTGCTCCACAACAAGAGAAGCCACTGCAATGAGAAGCCCGGGCAGGGGCTACAAAGGGTAGCCCCGCTCACCACAACTAGAGAAAGCCCGTACGCAGCAGCAAAGACCCAACACAGCCAAAAATAAATAAAAAATATTTAAAAATAATAATAAATAAATATAGCTGTGGTAGCTACTCCCATTCATACATGTTTAAAGCTAATATTTTTACATTAGTTAATTTGAAATTCATAAATGCAAACCTCAAATCAACACTAAGCATAACTAAGTATTGGTTCTATTATTTGATATATCACATTATGAAATTATTATTTCATTTCTACCCCTCTCCTCAGTTCCTATACATGGTCTGCTCTCTGTACTCCCCACATACAATAGATGACCTTGTGTTGGAGCAACAGAAACTGGACCTGGCCAATGGGAGCCTCCTTACCCCCCTTCCGGTCCTTGAAATGTACATTTCACCCATGGTTTCCATACTTCAAGGATTCAGCCTTGAGAGAGCAATGTGTTGTTGGGACCATCTGGATGGTATATGTGACTGAAGCCAGTTAAGGCCTCTGTATAAACCCTTAAGATTCTGATGGGTAGATGGGAAGATCTATTCATTTTTCAGCAGCCCAAGATAAGCTTCTTACGTAAATTCCCTTGCTTATTAAAACTGTCACCTACCAATCAGGAGTGGCCTGACTCTTTCTTTAGTCTCCATTTATGAGGGTCAGTTTCAAATCTCACCCTGGAACCCTCACGGTTGTGAACCAACTCCTTGCCTTACACTTCATCACAAAAATATAATACATTTCAGTGTATTTAATTCATAATCCCAACTCTCACTATGAAATTCTACCTGCTCGCCTTCCATCGTTCTTCAGTTCTTTTGTACGAGGAGAAATTTTACTTATCTTGCCTAGGTTTACTCTCTTCTTATAGTCTAGAATCCAAAGCTGTCTGTAGTTCTAAAGATGTCTCTTGCCTACATCATTAGTTTATCTTGTTATCATTCTCTTTACATACAAACAGGTTCTAATATCTCACATCTTAAAACACACACTCTAACATTTCTACTTCAAAACAGCTTAAATATCTGACTTATTTAGTGATGGTCCACAAAGTTGCATTACTGGAAAACAGTATTAAAACTGACTGGCCCACGTTGTGTTAAATACTACCCTAGCCTCATTTGTCCCACTGAAGAACAATTTGTTTTTATGTCCACCTTCAAAAAACATTGAATACATTATATTTCTTTATATAATAAACCCATTTCAATTAGTATAACCTTTCTACCACTCCATGGAACTTGCACTTTTCAAGATCATCAAAAATTCCTCCATTAATTACATTTTCCCTTCTCATCTTATTCAATTTGACCTCATTCTTACAACACAATTATTCCTATTTCTACTACAATCTCCTAAGCTACTGCTTCTTAACAAATTGATATGCTTTACTATTCCTATTTGGCTCCTAACCCTTACAAAAGTCAACTCCTAAAATTTCTCAAGACTCATTCCCAGAATAAGTTCTCACTGTGCTCTCACCTTCGGGGTTTTATCCTACCTAATGGTTTTAGATACCTTGGGTTTGCTTTTGCATCCAACAGTTATTCTCTGAGTTTCAGATTATTCAAAAATCCAAATAACTTTCTAATACTTTCAACTTCATATTTCATAAATATCTTAAAATTCTCAAAAAAATTTTTTTATTTCCCCACCAAACCTTGTCATACTTCCTTTGATTTTATTTCATCATAGGGCAATATCTAGCATCTAACAACAGCAATAGCAACAAAAAGGGAGATGTTTTCCATATCCTGTCTTCTCCTTCATCTACTTCCCTTTGTTTTCTCTGCCACAATTCCAATTGAAGTATCATCTTTAATTGTTAAAGGATAAGCTTTTATCCTAATATCATGATAAAAGATCTCTTTAAGATACTTTTTCCCAGTTTTATACTTCTTCAAGAGAAAATTTCAAAATTGAATGTTTGTGTATGCAAATATGCAAATGTCACCATGACACTTTGTTCCTCTGTAAAATATAGATAAAAGTACTTACTTCCCAAGATTATCATGAAGATTCAATGAGAAGATGTACATAAAAGGTTTAGTAAAAAAAAAAAAATTAAAAAAAATAAATTAAAAAAAGGTTTGCCCATTAAAACTCATCTATGTGTTTATTTTAATCACTTTCTCTTGTTTTGAAGGTTTAAATATGATAATATTTTATCTGAAATATTGTCACTTTTGACATCTTGATGGAAGTTTAAAATATTTTTACAGGTAATTGTAAAACTCATTATGTTTTGCATAAGTCTGTAAAATTTTTTAGTTTCCTCAATAGTCAAAGTAATTTGTAATTATAGCTTAGAAATAATTATTAGCAAATGCTCAATGGAAACATATGATCACAGACCAACTGATTTTACATTGCTTAGCTTTATTTTTCCCTTGCATTTGGTTGTTTATTGCTCCAAAGGACAAAGATCAAGTGAAAGAAGAACAAGATAGAAACCCATCACTCTGAACTGAGGGCCACTTAAGCAGAATTTTTGAAGTCATACTTTGAAGTTCCATGGGACAGAAAATAGGATGAAAAATGAGTAGAGATATCAAGAAGATCTCTGAAGGAACTCTAGAGAAATGATAGTATTTTCATTAGTTCTAAGATATAAAATGATATTCTCAGGTTGAGGCTATCCCTAACGTATTATCATCAAATGAACTTTATGTTTTTGTGAGCTGTTGTGCTGTAATCATATTCAGTAGCTTGATGTATTTTTGGTATTACACTGCATCAAATTGAAAATTCTGAAAATATATTGAATTTGCTATCTCAGAGCATACTGGGAAACTTCTTCACTGTGCAGTTAATTTTTTCTCCATTGGAAAACTGGGCATAAAAAGACAAACCAAATGGATCTTTTCTATGGATTTCTTCATATATATGCCACACATAAATAATGATATCTGATTAAATATTAATTATATATATTTAAATATAAAAATAATCAAACTATTTTTGTATACTAATGTACTTTGGGGGGGTTAAATGAAGTATTTAAAATACCATAAAATACCAATTATTTTATTTTTTGTTATTGGAGGTAATTTATTTTGTAAAAACATAAAATTTGTAAGTAGTAGAATGTATGAAGTTCCTGCGTTACCATAACAAATTACCACAAACTTGGTGGCTTAAAATAATAGAAATGTATTCTCTTTATAGATCCTGAGGCCAGAAATCTGAAGTTGTATCACCAGGCCAAAGCCATAGTGTCCGCAGGGCCTTACTCCCTCTGGAGGCTCTAGGGAGAATTT